>NC_041384.1:111632171-111734272 GCF_002162155.2 Triticum dicoccoides | reverse complement strand
TTTTGCCTGCACATGCGCGGTTCCGGTGCAGGCCGCGGCTGGTGAGCTGTGTGCGTGTGGTGTGTGTGGCGCCTGCGCGCTGAGCCGGCAGCCTGATTGCGCGATAAGACGGGGACGAGATAAGCGGGGCATCTCGCCGATCTGACCCCTGAGGTCTCTCCGGGAGGAATGGGAGGGAACGGGCGAGTTTGGCGTGGTTTGGGCCCCGTCACGGCGGCCATGCTTGATCCGTTGGCCCCCCGCCACCTCTTGTTTTTCGACGGAGTTCTGTGATCCATGAATTCTTTAGGCGAAACTGTAGGAACTCCTGCTGTATTTTTTAAAAATTCTTTAGACGGGTTTAACCTAAACATACTATATATTTTGTGTATGGAAAACATGTCCACTGTACAAGGTTAGCAAGGAGCTAAACAACAAGATCCTAACTCTTTTCTAAAACACAGTACACTTACCTGATCAACAGGTACACACGTATACCTTATATCCTATGGGCACCTTTGAAAGATCGAGTCACTAAATTTTGGGATAAACAAAGCCATCATAGGCGTTCTGTAGTTGACAAAAACGCCGTCTCTAGCCCACTCAACAAACATCGAGATGCAGTCTAAACATTGAAAGGAGGTAGACTAGTACTCCCTCTGTAAACTAATATAAAAGCGTTTAGATCACTAAAATAGTAATCTAAACACTCTTACATTAGTTTACGGAGGGAGTAGTATTTATAGTACTCCCTTCGTTCACTTTTATAAGAGGTTTTAGACATTTATTATAATATCATCTAAAACAGTTCAATTTCAGCCGTCTAAAACGACATACAAAAGTGAATAGAAAGATTACTTTTAACATAACGTGCTAGGTAAAAATATACTCCTATAATTTGCTCGAAAGTTATGTAACACATGCAGCCGGGTGAGTACGTGATAAGATTGTAAAAGACTGCACATGCACTGATCACTTGCATATATTACGAGTAATATCATACATTTATTCCCGGTACAGCTGTATATATAAGGGCACTACCGTACTGTAGTAAACGGTACGTAGCCGCACATACATAACGGCAAACCGACAAAGGCCCAGAAGGGCCAGAACAGAACAAAGAGAAAATATCATCGGACAACGTACGTAGTACCGCGAGAAAGAAACGGGACGAGATCACACCCAACCGTACGTGCGTCGTCGGTACGTGCACGCAGACGTGGAACCGTGTGCGTACATCGAGTGCTCACTGCTCAGAGCTCAGGCCGCGATGGAGTTGTCGAGCTTGAGCTCGTCGGCGGCCTCCAGCCCTGCGGCCACGGCGGGGGCCGGCGCGGCTGCGGCGACGGCAGCGCGCGCGGACATGAGGTGCTCGTGCACGCGCGCGGCCATGCCGTCGAGCCCGGCCTGCAGCCGCGCCTCGAGCGCCTCCTTGGGCGTGCCCCGCACGGGCTCGCACTCGAACTCCCACCGCAGCTCGCACCCGCCGGCCGCGTGGGCGGCGGGGACGACGCGGAAGGCGGCGAAGAAGGCGCCGAACCCCATGTTGTTGTCGTTCATCTCGTAGCGGAAGAAGCGGCGGGCCTGGTCGTGCTCCAGGAGCGTCTCGTGCGCCCAGTCGGCGGGCGCCCCGTCGCCCGGCGGGGTGCCCTCGCAGTAGCGCACGCACCCGGGCGCCGCCGCGGCGCCGGAGGGCGACGCCGACGCCAGGCGGCACACCGCCACGCGCGGGTGCCACTTGTGGAACGCCAGGAAGTCCGACAGCAGCGCCCACGCCTCGTCCGCCGTCGCCGCCGGCACCGGGGACACCACCCGGCCCTCCCACTCCCAGGCCCTGCGCTGCGGTGCGGCGGCGGCGGCTCCACCGGCGGTCGGCACGTCCATGGACGACGGAGCCCCTTGGCAGCTCTTTCGGCGCTGTAGGGTACCGAGTACGACAGTGAGCGTGGGCGTATGATGATGCCTCGCTGTGATGTTCGAGCGCGATTTATAGATGAGCGCGCGCTCGGCTTGGGGTTTTGGGTTCAGGCAGCCCGGGCCGGCCGGGATAGGTGCACTTGTACGGCTGAGACCATGTTTGTGTGGTGGGCACTTCCTTTCACTTGGATAGGGGTTTGATTATTTGATTAGACAGTGTCCATTATTTATTTATTTTGCGAGGATAAAGAGTTTTATTTCATAGATGCAGAGTTACAGTCAGCTGGCAAAATCTCAGTGATATAAGGTGGGCAAACCTGTAGCCAACAAGCCGTGCTACACTCTATTCTATCATAGTTCACCAGGCGATCTGCTACTCCGTTTTGAGCTCTAGAAATTTTTAAAGGAACAAACTCTCTACCAACAAGTAGATACTTAATCTCCGAAACTAAATGAGTGTATGTCGATTTATCAAGACTATCATCAATAAAATTTCATTTTCATTTCCAAGTCGAAGATATGCACCACTGAATTGCAATTTTATAGCCCTTTCCGCAAAATTAAAATCAACTTCTCGGCCGTTCCAGAAGTAGCGAACCTGCATTTTGTATATATCTATTATTTGGGTGCCGCGAAGCAAATTTTTTTGTTGTTCTACAATATACTTCCCTCCTCCTTCCTTGCAACTAAGGGATCAATAACCCATAGGCTGATGAGTTGGATTCTAGGTGCGAGTCACCATCCATAGAATTAATTCTAGTGCTCCTCAAGTTTGAGGAAAATGTCGGTCGGTGGGTGGAGCAACGCTTGAAGCAAGCATGAATGTGGAGTGGTAACACCGCCAACTAACAATATGAAAGTGATAATCTGCAGGCTGACATATAGAATGGTGAGTTGACAACGTAATGCTACATGGATGCATCAGACACATTTATAGTGTGTGATATTCCACAAGTCCAAGTAAAAAGCATTTTGTGATTTCTATAATGACAATGGGTTATTTTTGCTCTAGGTTTTCTCATTGTGAAGGGAGACATAGATTCAACTATTGAAACAAGGGCAACAAGGGCTAAAAAATTAGCCCTCCACCGCTCACCCGAAAAACAATTTCTAGCCGTTCAGGAAGTAGCAAATACGTATATTGTATTATTTCATTACTCTAAAACCATTTCCTTTGTTGTTCTACAATGCTTCCCTCCTCCTTTCTTGAGACTAAGGGATCAATAAGCCAGAGGCTGATGAGTTGGAGTTCTAGATGCGAGTCATCATCCATGGAATTAATTCTAGTGCACCTCAAGCTTAGAGGAAAATGTCAGCCGGAGGGCGGAGCAGCCTTGAAGCAAAGCTCGAATGTGGAGCAGTAACGCCACCAACTAAGAATATGAAAGAGATAATTTGCTTGTAAGTCCTCTTCTGAGCATGAGCTTATGTTAGCTTAGATGAAGAGTAAAACCATGAAAATAGTTTTAAAAAATACAACAAACATTGATGCGTGTGACTTCCACGAATGGCATTCAATCACGAAAATTTGCATGCAGCTAACTTCCACGAATGTCATTCCACCACGAAAATTTGCACGCACGTGAAACACGCATCTATGTTTGGTCAAAAAACTCATGTTTTTAAAAGAACTATTTTTTACTATTTTACTGTTCATTCGAGCCCATGTGAGCCCGTGCTGACAAAATCCGCGTCCTGACATATAGACATCTAAGAAGGGTGAGTTGGCAAGGTAAAGCTACCCGGGGAGCATAGGACATGTTTTCTTGGTATATTGTGCCAAAGATATAGTTTGTGATATGGACCAACTCCGCGTAAAAAGCATGTGTGGTTTCTTTAATGACAATGGGTTATTTTTTTCTCTAGGTTTCTCATTATGAAGGGAGACATAGATCCAACAGTTAGAATAGGAGTGTTGGTGACACAAGATATGTTGAGAATAGTGCATATGCTAGTATTAATATAATTCTACATATGCAAAGAACATGTGTAGTTCAAAGTGAATAAATGCTATCAAGTGATCACATATGTAGCACACATATCATATCTTCTCTTTGCATTCCCTTCTAGAGTACTCATGTGGACAACCCTTATGGGTTGCCCTAGACTTCTCAAGATTGGTAATGTAGAACTAAACTTCCCACTTATAGGAATATAGGCACACCACTTGAACTTCCATTCGCCATCAATCCATTAGAAACCTTTTGAGTCTAACAAGGCACAATGATGGGCATCGATTGATTGCGTAGGTAAAGGTGGATAAATACCACCAAGACTTGCGTAGCTAAACATGGATAAATACTATCAAGTGGTTAAAAATGTGGTGTAGACATAGCATATTTTCTCTCTGCATCCTCATCTAAAGTACCCATGTGGACAACTCTTATATGTTGGTTTTGTCTTCTTTAGATTGGTACGGTATTTTTTATTGTGCTTGAAGCTCGTTACACATTGCATGTCTTTATGTTCGTATGTGTTTTTGCTTTTGCTTTCTTTATATTTTCAGCCATTTTCTCTCTCTTTTGCATGGGTATTTGTGGCATCACTATAGCTATATGTAATTTGACTAAAGATTGATTTTTGGCTAGTCAAATTTTTTGGTTGTTTGTTTCTGTGTTGAGATATATGCTCCTTTTTTCTATGTTGTTATGTCAATTGTTTTGGGCTAGGGTTTTAGAGTAACCGCATATTTAGTTCAGTCAATCCCTTAACGCGTTGAAACGATTACATATGCGACGTAGCCCTCCCCTCTATCCCTTTGTTCTTGGACCCCGATAACTACCACACGTGTGGCATGTAGTAACACCACCCACACGTTTTTTACACTACCGTTGCCATCCAAAAAAACAAATCTAAAAAAAATGAAACTTTCCATCCAAACAGAAAGTTGTCATGCTACACAACTGAAGTTGCCATCAAAAAATGTGTGGGAGGAATTGCTTTGTGTCTCACGTCTGGGCGTTATCATTTGGGTTGATCTTTTCTGTTTTTATGTATTTATTCTTTTTTTCTTTATTAATTAATTTATGTTTCCTTTGTGGGTATTTTTTGATGATGGGTGAATGTAAATGTATACACATATACTATAAAATATATGTAGAAACTGCATTATTATATCATTATTTTTTGCATACTATAAAAAGTGCAATTTCAGTGCAAAGTTGTGTGCAACATTTTTTTATTTTTCTTCTTCTTAAAGCCTAGTACTAATGCCAGTAATTTATTCATCTCGGAAAACTTCATTATTATTATTATTATTATTCATTTCATTTTATTTCTTCATTCAGGGTACTACCAATGCTTATTCTTGCATATTATAAAAAAAGATTTTTTCTATCAAATTGCATGCATATTTTGTCATTATTTGTTTTAATTTTCCATTTTATTTCTTTTTAAAGGGTAGTACCAATGTCACTAATTCATTCTTCCTTAGAAAACTTCAACATTCTGATTTTGTTTGCTTTTATTTCATTTTCTCTCTTCTTAAAGGGTAATACCAAAGCCACTAGTTCATTCTTTTTAAAATATTACTTTGTTTTTATTTTAGTTTTCATTTCTTCTTTAATGGTGATACCAATGCCACTAATTCATTATTCATGAGAAAACTTCATAATTTTGATTTCTTTTACTTTTTTGTTTTCTTAATAAAGGGTAATACCAAAGCCACTAATTCATTCTTTCTTAGAAAAGTTTAGTATTTTGCTTTTGTTTTAGTTTTTTATTTCATTTTCTTTCGTATTTGATGGTAATATAAGTGCCACTAGTTCATTCCTTCTTAGGAAACTCCCCTTTTTAAAAAATTGCGCTATTATATACGTACTAGCTAATAGGTCGTGTGTTGCAACGGGAGCATACCTACTCCTTTTTTTTATTTTTTTAGTTTCCTTTCCTTTTCTTTCTTCTTTAAGGGTAATACCAATGTCACTAATTCATTATTCCTTATAGTACTTTATTTTATTTTATTTTGTATTTCATTTTCTTTCTTCTTTAAGGATAATTTCACTGCCACTAATTCATTATTTCTTATAAAACTTCATTATTTTGATTTTTTAGCTATTGATTTTGTTTTCATTTTTATTTAAGGGTAATAACAATGCCACTAGAATATTTTTTGGCGGAACTCTCACTATTATATGCTTATTCTTGCATATTATAAAAACACAATTTCCATATAAAGTGTGTCCAATTTTTTTCATTATTTGATTTATAAAATTTGAAGTATAAAAAGGTGCAATTAAAACCACGATATTTTTGTGGTATTCTAAGAATACTTAGGCAATAGGGGAGTTGTGTGGTTGGAAAAAAGCCATGTCTCACTATAAAGATGAGCAGTGTTAATATCATTGTAGGTGTATCATTTTTAAAGACACCCCTGACCGTGGCGATGTTTTTGATCAACAAGAAAGGACATCGGTAGCAATATCCATGTAGGTGTAGTATATTTAGAGAAATGTTGCCGACCGTGGCGATGCTTTTGACCAACTAGAAGGGAGATCAGAAGTATCCATGTAGTTGTGGCATTTTCCAAGTAACACTCCCAACCGGGGCTACGTTTTTGACGAAACGGGAGATTGGAAGCAATATCCATATAGGTGTAGCATTTAGAGAAATACTCCCGACCAAGGCGATGTTTCTTACCAACGAGACCAGAGTCGCTAGCGCGTGCGGTCACGCATTCAGGTAGCTAGCCAACTAACATGCCAAGCTAGCACATATGAAGATGTGCTTCTATAAATTACTATGTAGTGGCGGGACTATGTAGGAGTACTAGTGTAAGGGCAGAACTGTGGGACACGAATTTGGAGCTCTTGGGTGCGCGTGAACCCTACATGAATTATAAAATTTAAGAAGAGCCAGGAAAATAAAAAAAGCTGGAATTTTGGGGTATGAAACCTGGTCGACCATTTTACACCCGTGTGAAGTTTCGTGAAGAAATGAAATCAGTGGTATTCACAGTAAAAAAAATTTCAACTAAATAAAAAAATGTTTGAATGGATCGTAGGTCAAACTGTATTTTTTGTTCGCGAAAATGCCATTTCCTCACGAAACTTCACGCGCAAGTAGAATGGTCGACCAGGTTGGATCCACCAAACTCCAGGTTATTTTACTTTTTTTGGTATTTTTTGATTTTAATATTGATATAAAATTCACGGGCACCTGAGAGCTCATATAAATTTACCCAAAACCATGTAGAAATAGTATATACGTAGGGGCAAGACTAAATAGGAATTAATGCAGATGGTTGCTCATCACATGAGGTCGTCGCCCGGCAGCAGGCTCGACTGAAACGAGCTTGGGTCAGTCGATCGACCCGTAGTCACTCTCATTTTTTCTTTTTCTTTTGTCCTTGTTGCAAGGACTTAAACGAAGGATGTGTTCACCACTATCCTGGCCTATGTCTACTACTACTTCCGTCTCGGTGAATAAGTCATTCGCATAGTTTTAGGTTGACGATTTAACTATCTAAATATGTATTATATGTGATAAAAATATATATTTAGAAACTACATCCGTGTAGAAATATAGTGATATACTTTTCATGACATATAATACATATTTAATTTCTCAAATCGATGACCTAGAACTACGCGAATGACTTATTCACCTAGACGGAGGTAGTACTATTCCTAAGGCCGAACCGATGATTGCCCGCCGAACGGCTTTCTGAATTCTGCACCCCATGCTGGCCTTATTTTGTAGGAGTAACTGCGTTGTAGTAGCACTCCACGGTGTTTCGCTGAGATTGGAGATGGATGCACAGAATAGATGAGACGGTGGATGGGACTGGGATTTGGGAACCGTACGCGGTCGGTGGTAGGTAGCGGGGGCGGTGTCGCCTGATCCGCAGATTGGTCCATCCATCCATCCAACCAGCTCGGCAGATGCGCGAATTGATGTCGCCGGCAGCGATCTCCGCTTATTGATTGCGCCATTGAGCTGGACCGGGCGCATTCATTCGTGACTTCCCATTTTCGCTTAATCTGCATGCAAATCCGTCCCGGGTTCAAAACTTCTCAATATCGTTGTAGTAGTACCTTCATTCCCCTACGAATTTGACGTTGTAATTTGTGTAACTTGCATGTGATCAAAGTTAGCTTTGAAAAAACATTAGACTAGCCACAATGGATAGTAACATAGACTAATAACATGGTCATGTTACTAGTCTATGTTACTACCTCTATAGTGGGGAGTAACATATGTGTGATAACATGCAACACTTTATTTATTAGGCTATAGACACATCTTGTCTTGATATGTGTGATATTACTTATACTACTAGTCACTAACTATGTTACTACTTCTCTCTTTCTTCATTTATTGTTTGCAACATCATCTAATTTATCTAGATATGTGTGATGTTACTACCTATGATACTTCCACTATGGATAGTCTTAGGCACTATATATATATATATATATATATATATATATATATATATAAAGGAAGTAGTACAAAACTTCTCGGTACCGGAGTAGTCTTGTTTCTTGTAGAGTAAAGCAGCTTCCAGTACTACATCATCGTCACACACCAAAGTGCAGTCTCAAAGTTGCACATCCCATGCAACGCAAAAAACGAACGGCGGCTTGCACTTGAACAAAACACACCAACACAACCACCCAGGGTATCCACAATACCTTCAACATCGTGTGCTCCATGGACCTTTGTAGAAAGTCATACCGTCTCCTTGGACATGTACTCCACTCCATGAAGAAGCTAATTAAAGGCTGAAGTGAGCAGTGCCACTCATCTCTGCAAGGACTACCCGTTTGCCGCCGCAGTTTGGTCTTACGTCCAGGTATGGACGGGAGAGGATTCTGGGGCCACGCCCACGTTGCCCCCTTCGATGGGGATTTCGAACTGATGGGATTCGTTCACCACCAATTTGCCCAAGGACGACGGAAGAAGGTGGAGCGGCCACTTCCTTTACACCATCTGGAACATCTCGAAGAAGCGAAACCGACGCATCTTCAATGAAACTCGCCTCACGCACCTAGAGGTAGCAGCTATTGCCTTCAATGACATCAAGCAAAGGACTTTGGCCTTTGGCCGAGCACAGGTGGCAGCCGGTATCGGTTGATTAGTTCCTAGGAGTTTTTGACTGGTTTCTCTCAGAAAACCGAAACTCTCTTGTACATAAACTTTATTCTCCTTCTTATAGGAAAAGGCAGTGCTCCTGCCGGTTTCTCAAAAAAAATTAAAGGCTGAAGTTAGGGCATCTCCAGCCGCGCCCCCAGGAAGGCCTCCCCAGGCGATTTTTTCGCGTCAGCGCTAAAAAAACGGCCCAGTCGCGCCCCCAGGAGCCCGATTTTTGCCGCCCTGGGCCGAAAACAGCACCGGCGGACCCAGGCCGAACCCGGCGCGCTGGGGGGCGCCCGGGGGCGCCAGGACGAACTGTTTTGGCGCGAAACAGCTACGGGCCCGCCGCGTCAGCGACACGGCGCCTCGTCTTCCCCCAACGGCCTCGGTTCCCGCGGGGAATCAATGGCAAGGCTGCCGCCGGTCAGCCTTGCCATTGATTCCTCACGGGCGGCGCGTCACGGGACGACGCGCCGACGCCTCCCCTTCCTCGCACGCGTACACACGATTGCGGCGCGGCTATATAGCCGGTGGCCTGCACTCGCCTGTGCCCACACCAGCCCCGCCCCTCGCCGCCGCCCAGCTCCTCCCTCTCCCTACCTCTCCCGAGCGCCGCCGCCCAGCCCCTCCCTCTATCTCTCTACCTCTCCCGAGCCCGTCGCCATGGCGGAATGCTACCCCGGAGACGAGGCGGCGGCCAACGGCTTCGGCCGCCGTTCGCTCCGCGAACAGGAGTCCTGCCTCATGTTCCAGGCAAACATCCCAGCGCCGCCGGACATGCGCGTCGGGCCGACGGGGTGGAGGCTCAGCGCCGGGGGAGTGCCCATTCCCCCATTGCCCGACGCCGTGGCGAAGCCGAAGTACTTCACCGAGGAAGTCAAGGTCGTGCGCGCCTCCCTCACCGATGCCCAACTCTCCCTCCCCCAGTACGCCGCCGACAACCACGCGACTTGGGCGGCGTATTTCGAGCGCCGCCAGCAGCAACGCTTGGCGTCCACCAACGGCGCGCCGGTGGTCGGCGGCCGACAGAACGGCGAGGGGCGCCACCTGTGGTGGGGCGTCCCCGGCCGCACACTCGAGGGCGTGCTGACGTACCTCGAGGGCGGCAACGACCCGCCGTTGGCGTACCCGGCGAGGGCGGCCGCCCCGGCGCAGCACCGACGCGCCGGGCCATGGGCGCCAAGGAGGTTCGGGTCCTCCTCCTCTTCTTCCTCCTCCCGGTCTTCATCGCACTCCTCCGGCACTCTGGCCCTGCTCAGTGTCAAGGCCGAGCCCGCGGCGAAGACGCCGCTCGGCCGGCGCACTCGCAGCGCCGGCATCATCATCAACGAGGTCGGCCGGTGCGCCTACTCGTCGGCTCCTCCTCCGCGCTTCGTCAAGCCAAAGACGGAGCCGGGGCTCACGCCGGTGAAGAAGGAGCCGGCCGCGCCGGTGACGACGGAGCTCGACGACGACCACGCGGCCCTGAAATGGGCACGCAGGGACTCCATAGCGATGGAGAAGGAGCGCCTGGAGAAGGCGAAGGAGCGCCAGCGCGCTGCCCTGCTTCGCTTCACGGAGCGTCGACGCGGCCGCGACAAAGGCGGAGTCATCGTCATCTGCGACAGTGACGACGACGACGACGACGAAGCGCCACCACCAGTCCGCCATGGCGACGCCGGACAGGGGTCCTGCAGGGGCGCCCGCGTCAAGGAGGAGAAGGCCGACGTCGACGATGGCGGCGACGACGGCGACTTCAGCCAGTTTTTCCTTTAGATTAGTTTATGTATATGTGCTATGTAATGAAAATCCGCGAACTTCGCCAAAATGTGGCGAAATTTATCGTGTTTGGCCGAATTTTATCGTGTTTAAGCCAAACTTCGCCGAATTTCTTTTATTTTAAAACGTGCCTGGGGCGGCCCTGGGACCGGCGGCTGGGGACCAACTCGCCCCAGACTCAATTTTTGCGTCGGCTCATCCCCAAGCGACAATTTTAGGCGCCCCTGAGGGGCCGGAGATGCCCTTAGTAAGCTGTGCGTGGCTGTACCGTGTGCAATGCACCGTGCGCGGAGTGTGCTGCTCCCGTGGCTGTATAGTGGATGATCCGAAACGACCGAGGATGAGCTGCCGCCGCTCATCAAAGGCTACACGAACATGCAGCTGATCGTGGCTTCGGTCGGGCCAAGAGCCAGGATCCATCACATCTGTAGTTCTGTACCGTCTACCGGTCCCCGGCGGCCGGGCCAGCATTCAGGGTTTTTTAAAGGCAAAAAACATAAATTTAACCTCAGGACGAAACTATTTTACAAACTAAACTATGTTTAAAAGTATTTCACCCAGCTGACCTCTAATGTGCAGCGCCCAACAGTAAGGCGCCACAATGTGCAGCGCCTAGCTGTAAGGAGTTGCACTACACTGTGGAGCGCCTAACTGTAAGGAGTTGCACAGTAGAGTGCAGCGCCTTACTGTTAGAAGCTGCATAAAAGAGTCAGCGGTGTGAAATATTTTCAAAAACAGTTTTGTAAATACTTTCGCTTTGAGGTCAAATTTGCCAATTCTGCTTTAAGAGCCCCCAGCCCTGCCCCCAGGGGCGTGATCTGCACTTCCTGCACACCAGCGTCACACGCACAGTACGGAGTAGACAAGAGCAGGTGCTGGCCTGCGTTGCATTTGCATTTGCATGCACCGCGCCTGAACCTGCGCTGTCTTTGAATGAACACCACCACTGGTCGACCTCGTGATTGCCGAGGCCACCACCAGAGCGCGCGCGCGGCCACGCTCGCGTAGGCCCCCATGTCGCCCCGGTGGGTGGTCACGGCCCATCTCCGGCCGCGCCGCAGCGCCGGGTGATGCCCACCCAGACCCAGATACCGCCGCCCGCCACCGCTGGACGATATGCAACCTGCGACCCGCCACATTGGCTCCGCGTCTCCTGGACGCCGGAGCTCCGGCCGCCGGTGCGCCCGAGAAGCGAGGGGAGACGGCGCGCACCGGTGCGACATTTTACATCTGCAGGGCTGCGGCGCCGGGGGAAGTACGCATGGAGGACGCAGGTGCAGCGGAGGGAGCGGCGAAAGCGACGGCGACGAGCTCGGCGTAGGTTGGGGACTGCAGCGGATGAGGCCCGTGTTCGTGTCGGGTGGCGACGCGGCACCGTCACGTGCGTGCCGATGCCGGTGCCATGGACGTCGCGCGGTTGTACGTGCGTGCTCGCCATAATGTGTGGGCGCCGCGATGCGCTGCTTCTACTGTTGGATGCTTGTACGTACCACGCGCCCGATGATTTGATTTGATTTTGATGTGATTTGGCATTAACCGCTGGCTAGTGACACCATATCTGTCCGCTCCGCTCTGAGACGTCACTAACTTCGTGTCGGCCTGGTACGGCAGTACTCCATGCCCAAACATAGCTAAAATCGTCCAACCCTAGCGCACGGCATGATGAACAAATAGTAACTTTAAGCGTTTGACTAGTCACCTGTAAGTCGATCGATCACGGACTGGCTATCCTGGCAAGAACAATGTTCATGCCAAGCATATAAAAAACCGAACGAGGTGGCCTAACCGGCCACCGCCGCCGCCGACTCATCCTCCGTACGTACGAACGGTGCAAATGGAACTCATCATCCGAGACATTTCAGCTCAATCAAAACAAAAGCAAATGTTCAGCACAGGTGAGGTGAGCACGCCCAGAAACGGTGCCGGCCGGTGGCGCCGCGCGCCCATGCCGACGCGACGATGACGGAACCCTTGAGAGCATGCTTGGCTTCATCACAGCATAATGACTGGACTCATTACTCCCATTGGCCCTCCCTAACGACAGGAGGTGCAACTGCAAGCCGATCGTCTCGTTGCGACGCCCCTTTCTATGAAAACCGAGCGCAGGAGAGCGACGGGCTTGGAAACAAGAGGCCATGACGCCCTCGACGTCCACTTTTCGAGAAAAGAAATGCCTCCAACATGCAAATTGGGAGGAGAAAAGCACTTGTACCATGCCCGGGACGTTCCGTGCATGGATCAACCGTCGACTCAGTTTGAGATTAGGATGCATGCAAACTTGCCAGTAGTATTTATTACTCCTAGAGTAATATAATCATATATTCTGACAATCATCAATCAACTTTATGGCTTCTCTCTCCTTATTTTCCTCTCACATCACATACACACATAGTGAGTTCTCTCTCCTATTCATTAGTACACATGCATTTGGTTTCAATCTTAAACTTGGAACAACTATATATGTTCAAATAAATTTCAGAAAAATATTCCATTTGTACATGTGTTTTTCTTTCGATTTTATCTTCAAAATAAGCCCAATATTGAATATGCTTTGACAAAGTTGAAATTTCAAATTTGAACTAAAACCATGACAAAATTATAAAATGGAGGGAGTATAATTTTGTTATAAATAATATGAAACATTTAATTTTTATATAAAACTCAACTAGATGAAACTAACTAGGAAATATCAAGTTACAGCATATTATGTGAGAGAAATCAATGTGTGTCATGTCAGGATGCTATATTTTACCTGTTTAATATTGTGATGGCACATATCCCAACAAAACAATGAAATGATGGATGCATGCACGGTAGATACCATGCATGATAGAAAAACCAGTCTCGAGGCAGTCTGCCACAAGAAGATCTTAATTTTGGCTGGTATTTTGGCCTTCCAAAATATGATAGGTTGATTCTAGGGGCACCAAATTAAAAACTCTCTTTATACAATGATCCCGTAGAAAACTCACCAGAAGGGTCAAGGCGCCGCGCCACCTCATCCTTCTCTGGCAACGGTCTTATATCACGAAGGGTGGACAATAGCCTTTCCCATTTGTTGATTTCGTTGTCGCCAAACGTGCGCCTAAAATTCGGTGCCCCACCATTCATACTCCACATAGTAGTTGTTACCCTGGCCTCCCCCTTATCACTAATTGCAAATAAGCGCGGGAACTCTTCACGAAGCGGTTTATCAAGACATCAAACATCTAACCGAATAGAATAGTTCTACCCTTGTGGACTACAAATTTTGTCCCAGTCGTAAAAGGTGTTGAACCTTGTGAATCGTCTTAGCAAACAGAGATTTGTGAGTTGTGGACCTACGCCCCAGCACCCCTTCGGTTATGTTCTTTTTATTTTTGAAAAAATCGATGTTTTCACCTCGGACCAATTGCATCACGCAGATCATCCATTTGTGGTAAAAACCTTTCTTGTGTAGAACTTCCTCTAAAAACTCCCACCGGACATGATTGTATGCTTTTTCAAAATCAATGTTTAAGATGAACACCTCTCTTGGTGTACTTGAATTCATGAATCACTTCGTGCAATACCACAATTCCATCCAAAATACTCCTCACTTTAATAAAGACCGTCTGATTTGGATGGCTAATTTTGTGAGCCACCGGGGCCAACCTTGCCGCAAAACATTTAGCAAACAAGCAGAAGCTCACATTGGTTAACATGATCAGCCTGAGTTGATGAATGTTCTTTGCCCCAATCACCTTTGCGAGGAGAGCCAACACCCCATAGTTGATCCTTTTAATGTCAACTATAGTTCACTCGGATTCCTCTGAGGCAATTGCAGTTTTGGCCTCTGATACTCTATCTGAATCCGCATATGGTCATCTTGTGGTGGAGATCAAGGCAATAATGGAGGACAAGGAGTTTATTCCTCAGACATTACATCGTGAGTAAAATGGTGTGGCAGATTGTTTGACAAAATATAGTCGTGTAGGATGCACCACGACTGTGTGGTTAGATCAAGGTCCCCCTTGTATTGAGGAACTTTGCCTCTCGATTGCAACACCATAATTTTAGAATATAACTTTTTTTTACATCGAAAAAAAAGAACAACCCATGGGTAAAGTCGTCGATTATCTTAAATAATTGTGGGCCAATCAGGTGAGAAAACCGCCAATAGAAGATCACCGGAAATCCGCCCGGCCCCGGAGAGGTATTGATCCAAATGTTTTTTTAAATTCCTAATGATCTGATATAGCGAGACAATCAAGGCTATGTTATCCATCGCCTCTCGCATCATCACCCCAAGTCAGGGCCAAAATTTTGGCGCCACCTCCTTCTGCTTTTCCATACGGTTCCTGATAGAAAACATAGATGTAGCATTGCAAGGGTTCCTTCTCTGTAATGATCTCCGATCGCCATCGCAAAGTCTGAATCATGCATCGCCTCTTGCAACCGTTGGCCATTGCGTGGAAAAAATTCAGTACTAGCATCCCCTTCAAAAAACTATTTTTGACTACGCCACTGCTACCGATACAATTCCTCGCAACACACAATGAAAGTGAGCTTCCTTTCCACCTCGTATCTTCGCGCCCAGTCAGTAGAGGAGATCCCGCTTGTGTCTGCCGCGAGATCAAGAACCGCAAGCTCCACCCTGGGTGCATCTTTCCTACGACGCATCTCTCTATCAATGTTCGCACCTCATCCCCTAAGGCACCGGCGGAGCTATGTGTTGGGAAAATGGGCCATGGCCCGCCCTGCACATAACAAATACAGTGTAGTATTGAGAGTAAATCAGGTCATATTGGTAAAAATAGTTGCCTTCTCCTTGTATTGGCCCGCCCAACTTTGTTTGCGTAGCTCCGCCACTGCCCTAAGGTAATGGCGAATACAACGAATACAATTTTGCCATTCATCAAGACTATCGCATAGCGGACCGTATCGGTGGCCGACATTTTGGTACGAGCAAGAATAGACCACCGACGACTCGTCCGTCGTACTTACGGTGAAAACGGAACTGATCCTCCTCCCATTTTCTGCACTCTACTTCCTTTGTTTCTAAATATAAATCTTTTTAGAGATTTTAATATAAACTACATACGGATGCATCTTAAAAACATACGTGATGCTACGGTGTCCTAGGAGTTGGACAAGCCGGAGACGTACAAAATCCAGTACGTGGTGCTTCCCTTTCAGCACCGGTGAGGTGCGGTGAGCGCGCCCAGCAACGGTACCGGCCAGTGGCGCGGCGCACCCATATTGATGATGATGGAACCCTTAAGGCCTCCTTTGGTTTGAAAGAATTTTGTAGGATTTTCATAGGATAGGATTTCTATAGAAAAAATTCCTTCAGAGCTCTTTGGTTTGTAGGAATTAAATCCTATTCCTATGAAGGAATTCTTCCTATCCTTCATATTTCATAGGAAAACAAACATTAGCTTAGATTCAATGAAAAAAATTCTATGGTGTGAATCAAAGGGCATCTCTTTTTCTATTCCTATCTATAGGATTTGAGATGCATATTATCTCATTTCCTATGATTTTTCTATTCCTATGATTTTCCAATCCTATGAACCAAAGGAGGCCTAAGTACCTGTTCGACATCACACAGCATACAAACTGGACTCATTACTCCCTAACGACAGGAGGGTTAGTAGCAGTACAAGTCGATCGTCTCGTTGCGACGCCCCTTTCTATGAAAACCGAGCGCAGGAGAACGACGGGCTTGGAAACGAGAGGCCATGACGCCCTCGACATCCGACATCCAAATTGCACGCGAGGCGATCAAGCAACAGGATGCCTGCTGCTGTCGATATGGTCTCCGTCGTTGAATTTTTTTAGCACTCGTTTTTCACTGCTAGATGCTTGCTGCTTTTATTAAAAAAAACTTTTATTTTATTCATCTTTAATAGTGACAGTACAATGAACATCAGAAATGATGAAAATTACCTTCAGATCCGTAGACCACTTAGCGACGACTACAAGCACTGAAGCGAGCCGACGGCGCATCGCCGTCACCGCCCCTCCATCACCGGAGTCGGGCGCGATTTGTTGTAGTAGACAGTCGGAAAGTCGTCGTGCCAAGGCCCTATAGACTAGCGCACCAGAACAGCAAGCGTCGCCGATGAAGAATAACGTAGACCGGAAGGATTCAAACAGAAATCACGCAAACGTAGACGAACAACGACGAGATTCAAGCAAATCCACCAAAGATAAATTCACCGAGACACACCTCCATATGCCCACCAACGCTGCTAGACGCGCCGCTGGGACGAGGGCTAGACGAGGAGACCTTTATTCGATCTTCAGAAAACCGCCGTTGACGGATCTGCGGCGGCGCCGGCGACAAGCAGGAACCCTAGTTTTTTTTTTTGAGGAGCAGGAGGTGGCGGCTGCGTTCTCGTGAAGAGTCGAGATGCCTGCTGCCTTGATTGCCAGCCTACTGGTGTACGTACTGCCCCGTCTGCAGTCGCTTGATTCATGCCAAGAAAAGTGTCGACCCAACCAACTGTTCCACCCGCTGTCACGTACGTGAACGTCTTCATCCACTGTAAGCTGTGTCGAGCCAGAACAGAGACTACGTTTTTTTTGTCAAGTCTAGAAGCTACAACGAGGTACAATTTCAGCTTATCTTTGTGGCCATGGCGACGGATTCGTGGGCAATTCTGCGGCTGTGTGGCGGGAGACAAAACGAAAGAATGAGAAGATGGGCTCCGACGGACGACAATGTTTTTAGGGTCCATTTGCAGCTCCAGTAAGAGGCGGCCCGAAAGGCCCAAAATACGAAGGGTGTCTATCCGATGTGAATGTTGGGCCGACGCCCAGAAATCGAGCGTTCGCTTCGCAGCCCACTGTTGTCCAAAAAAAAGCAGCCCACTGAGGACAATGCTACTCGCCTTATATATAAAAAACAAAAAACTTATGTTACCGATTTTTTCCCTCCTTGGACACGTCTGCCAGTCACCAATGGATAGACACCGGCCGGCACCGGTGGAATATTCGCCGGTGCCAGAGACGATACCGTCGCCGTACTGCACGGCGAAGAACCAGCCCTGGGACGTGACGAGCCATGGCCCTCCCTCCGTCTGTCTGCCGGAAAGACGACGGAGAAGAAGATGAAAGAGTACCGGCCAGTACACGCCGCCTTTGCCTTTGCCGCCGTCTCGGCGACCCTCTCCCCACCCTCGTCTTCTTTTCTTCCTCTTCTTCTTCTTTTCCGTGGTGCGGAACGCGTCCGCGCACGTGAAGCGGGGCGGGCGGGCGGCATTGCATTTGCAGCGCCCGCGAGATCTGAAGCCACCACCTCCATTATTGGAGCTGCTGCAAAGCCGTCCAGCCATGGCGGGCTGGCCTTTTCTTGCCCTTTTCAGGACGTTTCTGGTGTCGCCTTGCTCTTTTCTCCCTTTCCCTGCTCTGGCCGAGGCTGACGCCGCAAGGACTACGGACGATCCATGATTAAGCGGAGCTAAGCACCACGTTCGATTCCCACTTATTAGTTGATCCATTTTACAGGATCGTCTGACGAAGACAAGCTACACACATTCAGAGTACCGGTGATGTGTCTTCATTCGAGTAGAGAGCACCTGGTGATCTGAACTGTTGAGCCACAGCTACCAATAATTACTGAATTGTTACCGCACAAACCCTGTGGTTTTCAAGTCTGAATCTACCGAGAATGCAATTTGCTCGTGCATGCCACCTTGAAATTAATCCCAGTTAGATACGGCGTCGCGCCACCGGCAAAGGGGCAGAACCCAGGCTGGAGGGCACGGCAGGAGCCCTTCCTGAATATGATAAGCCAGGAGATCGATCAAGCAAAACAGAGGAGATATACAGGCCTGATTTCATGGGACTAGTTTACTCCCAAACGGGGCAAAGCGAGACAGAAAGCAAACTGCACTAGGATATACTCTACTTGCACATATACTATACTATAGCATATAAAAAAGAGCAAACCCTAGCTGGCCATGGGGGTTATTCTACTGCACTACACACCACCCACAAAGGGCATGCCGCGCCATGGATAGGCCACAGCTGATTCGCGCCCATTTTTGTAAGCCAGGAACCCTAGTTCCAGCGGCACATCGGGCTCATGCAATAGGTCAACTTGCCCCGCCTAACGCACGCTGGATGCGCATCCTTAGCAGTGAAGCTACCGGTTTCGGCATGCATCCCCGTGTGCTTTTGAATTTTTCTTGTTATTAAGTGGGGAGGGGATGACAAAAGCCGAGCCCGTTGTTTTGTAGTTTTCCATGGAATGGAAAGCCTGCCCTGCCGTGGAAAAACCGACGGCGGCGGCTCCGTTGATCTCGGCTACCCGCTCTGTTTTCTTGGACCAACTTTAGAAATGTCTGAATCTGAATGCGGTGGAAAATGTCTCGTCGTTGACAAAGCTTCGAATTACCGCGAAAAGGCGGTCGAGCGACGCTTTGTTGGTTGCCGAATCATATCGGTGTGAGTGTGACCAAATCAAATGGCGTGTGGAGGAGATCATTGTGGGTTCACCATTTGCTCAGTCAATTTTGTTCTAGCATTTCAGGACTTTTAGGAGGCCCTTCTCGACTGATTTTCCTTTCTTTTAAATTTCTGCAAACACAAAATCATTGCCTTTGGGTACATGGATTATGGAATCTAGCTAGCTAGGTACTAGTACTATCAAGTAACACCATGCTATACAGCGCACTGGCGACCTATCGGCAATGAAAAGCACATCAAGGAGGGAAAGGCGGAGGGAGCCCTGGTTCGACGAAGGGCCCAAAGTGGCTAAACTAGCGTTGCCTTTGCTCATGTGTTCGATGGAGCTGCCCATCCTTCTTCATCCCTTCATCTCCACCTCCACCAGAGGGGACACATGTTGGTGAGCACGAGCCCACTTGCTTGGCGCACCGAGAGGCCGGGGTACCCTACATATAATTCTGCAACTTAGCTCAATAATCTCGGATGTCTCTTGTCCTGCATCGATCGCAACCATATGAATAATGAATTTCTGCTTATATGACCTGTGGTTCATGGCATTTGTGTTAGGCCCGGCCATGATAAATTTACCGCTTGTTCAAAAGGCATTGTCAGGCCATGCATTCCTTAGCATCTACTCCAAGCAGTGGGCTCTATGGCCAGAAAAAGAGTGGGCACATCGTTCATAGTTTGATACTACATGAGTTGCATATAAACTCAGACCAGAAAAGAAGGGTATCATAGGCGGCGGCAGCAGCGGAGTGTCCATGCATATTTGAGCTGCGAGCTCATGAGTGCCAGCTTTGGTCAAAGGAAGAAGATGAGAAAGTGCAAATTAATCAAATTCCTCACTTGCACACCAAGGAATTCGTGACCTAGCTTTTCTCCGCCCCGGGAATTATGGCCTCTCTCGTTTCCTTTTGTCCGGGAACGACAGAGAAAAGGCGCGCTAGTTCTCGTGAGCGATCATCCTGGCTGTGTTCTAGATGCATTGTTGGATATTTAGTTTAAGCAGATGGCTGGCATTTGCTTAATAAATGAAGTAGTGAGTGTTTTCAGATTTGCATTATTTGTGAGGATGGGGCGAACCGAAAATGCAAGCAATGTGCGCACGGTGACCACTTTCTGGACCAGCTCAAACTGAAGAAAAGAAAACTATATAATTAACAAGGAGCTCAGAAATATCCAGAGTGTTCCTGCAAGGGAGGCTTCCACAAAACCAGGTCCTGCATGCACACCACACCGGCAAGCATCCCATCACATTTTCGACAGGCTGTTCATATATTGGCATACACCAATCCAAGCTTGGCTCTCTCTGTGCCCCTAGCACTATTCGTGTATTTTTTTGCCCCCTCCCCTTTTTGCTTTCTTAAAGTGGTCATTTAGTTAGGCGCCCAATCCTCCGTGTATCGACGTGCTTTTGTACGGTACGATACGATCCCGTCGTGTATCTTGGCCTTGTTATCGGCTTGTACAGGTGTTAATCACATTATACTAACCACATACACCTGTGTTGCTAATCGACTACGTACTTTAATTGACCGAGACACATGAACTCTTCTTTACTATATGTATGCCATGCCGTGCATGTGTGTGGAACTAGTAAACAAAACGCCGTATCCTGGTGGTAATTTGGCAGCGGATCAAAGCGCTTTTTCGAGCTGGCCAAGCCAAAGCCGAAGCCAAAGCGGGCCACGTTAATCTCCTGGTGTTTCCTCTTAGCAGCAGCTGCAGCGGCAGCGCCGGCTCTCTCTGCTTTCTTGAGCGCGGGGTAATTATCATTTTTAAGCAGCGGCTTTTCTCTGCTTTCCTGACGCATTGGGCCTGTGCTTCACGTTAATTTTGCGGCCGGCCGCCGCAATTAGCGTTGCTAAGTAGAGTAAGTAATTAACCTTCTTCTTTCTTCTTGGAATGGAGAGAAAAACATCTTCTTTCCCCAACAGGCTTCGCCACTTGCAGCGTGATACAGAGGTGGTGCTAGCTCGAATAGCTAGTTAGTGCTCACCAGCTTGCTAGCTGTCGCACGTACGGTGAAAGACATGCAACTTTGTACTACTAACCTGGCCTATGTAGGTGTAGCCACCTCACCTCCTCTTGATTTCTTTTATCTGATATATAGGATTGCAAGTTTGCAACGACCCTGAGCTTTTTCAGAGGGGGTGAAACTAGGGCAACGATTCTGAACAACCCTGAATTTTTATAGGGTCACGTAGTGCTCACCAGCTGGTCGCACGGTGTTCATTTTCTGAAGAGCAGTGGTGAAGGCAAAAAATATCCTCACAAATCACAAATATCCCACTTGAAGGCAGGATATTCCCTGTGCATGAAACTAGAACGACCATGAAATGGCAGGGGCGCCTTCCCTCGGCCCATGCAGGATGCAGTGCATATTCCCTGTGCCGACGTGGAACGAGCCCATGCATGCACGCACGCACGCACGGGACCAAAGCAAAGCGAGCTCGCAACTTGCAAAGCACCGCCTACCGCCTACCGCTACGTGCCTGCTGTCTGTCCCGAAGCTTCCCGGAAGGCGCCTCCAAACACTGTTTATCAGTAATTAACATATACTATAATCTCTTCTGCTTTTCCACGTGTAAATAATTGGCGCCTTTCCATACGGTCCGTAAAAAGCACCCCCGTTTCCCGTATAATTGCGGCATATAAAATGTTGAATAACCGGTAACTTTGCGTGTACGGTGCACGCAAACGCCTTTCTGTTCGGAAATAACGGTAGAAAATTCGAGGAGCTCACGGTGCTGCCGTGCAACATCACAACCTAGTAGTAGTAGTTTCTTAGACACAAATCTCTCTCTCTCTCTCTCTCTCTCTCAGAGAGAGAGATTTCGTTTTGCGGCTGGGTTGGTTAGGTAGCTAGCTAACTCTAACCAAGGCTGGTCACTACTGATGATGAGTCATGACTCATCGGTCGTCACTACGGGACAATGGCGGTTCGAACAGTGCTTGGCTTTAGCTTAGCCACAGCGCACGCCACACAACCAGCGTTACGCTCCTCTTCGTTCCTTAATTCTTAAGTCCCATCCGGCGGCGGGCCCCGCGCCGCACCCACGCCTCGCTCCCTCCCTCGCGCGCCCCCGCCTTTAAATACGGCCCCGGCCTCCGCTTCCCATTCCTTCCATTCACCACCTAGCCAAGCAAAGCACTGAGAGCAAAAGTTGTTCCACTCTCCGCACCAAAGCAAAGCCAAGCCACCAAAGCCAGCCAGCTCCTCGGTCCCGGCGACCGCCAAAGCCAGCGGGCTCGACGGTGATCTCTCTCGCGCCCGCATTGCCACGGATCACGCGGTGGTGGCCATGGCGACCGACAGGCGGATCCAGCCGGCCGGGGGAGGCGGGTCGTCGGCCAGAGGAGGAGGGGGAGGCGTGGAGCCCGGGCTCGGGAGGCGCCTGCTGGACGTGCTGCGCACCGTCTACCACATGCTGCGCCGCGGCCTCTGCCGCAAGCGCCTCATGATGGACCTCCACCTGCTGCTCGGCCGCGGCAAGCTCGCCGGCAGGCACTTCCGGGACCTCCTCGCCCACCAGCCGCTCGCCGGGGGCACCCGCTTCGGCGCCGCGGCCGCCGCCGGCGCCTCCCCGTCCGCGCTCTCCATGTACCAGCACGACCCGAGAGACGTTGAGTTCAGCTGCGGCAGCACGCCGGTCCACGAGCAGGCCGTCTTCCCCTTCAAGATCGGCCGCGGCCGCGGCCGGGGCAGGAGCTACGGCGGGCTGGACGCCGCCACCGTGGCGGCCGCCTTCGAGATGATGAACGCGCACGCTGCGGGCAACTCGGGCGGGGACACGCCGGGGGTGTCCCGGGCCACGCCGTCGCCCATGCTGGCGCTCAGCCTGGGCCGCTGCCCGGCCGGGGCGCGCCAGCTGCGCGTCACCGACTCGCCGTTCCCCGTCGAGCCGGAGGGCGTCGACGAGCGCGTGGACGCCGAGGCCGACAGCTTCATCAAGAGGTTCTACGAGCAGCTCAAGATGCAGCAGTCCACCACGCCGGACAACTGCACCCGCCGCCGTGGCTAGATCCAGGCGCGCCGCGCGCCAGTCCCAGCCGCTTCCGCCGTCCGCCGCGGTGGTGCGAGGTGCGGGTGCATGGGCGCGAATACTCAAGCTATATAAATACGTGGCATCGGCCGATTGTTTCACTGTCATGTGGGTCTCGAGTTTTTCTACCCGCATGCTCTGCCTGTAATGTTCCTCGTTTGTGATAATCCCTCGATAGAGGGCGAGGAGACGAGATAAAAAAAAGGGGCTTTGAAGCCCCCAACTTGTATCTGCCATATCATATCAAGATGATATCATGCATGCATCATATGAGATGAAATGATAGAATTTTGCACATTTGCGTGGATGTTGTCAATTAGGCCGGGTGCATGCATGCAAAGTTGTTTCATTTCACAAGTTTGCATGTGTTTGTGAAAAATGCATGCCCCTACTTAGTGAACTGGTTGTTTTTGTGTATTATTTGATTGTGCTGTTTGTATTTGTGTTGGCACGAAGCACACACACCCACCCACACAAACACACACACTAACTGAACTTGCCAACTTGGATATATACTAAAAAGAACACAGCAGATTCATTCCGCACAAAATAAGTAACGTACAGCTTTGTTCATACCTACCGAGATCCTTGAGAATCGAGATAGCGTACATGAGTCCGATATGTGCGGTTCCCTTGTCTTTACCTGTGCATGATTACAACACGGAGAGGAAATGAATCATGCAGCTCGGCCGTACGTACCGTTCAGTTAGTCTTTTAACTTCATGGCCCCAAGGAGTAGTTAAAAAAAGAGAATATTACCTTTGTTTTTCCTATTAAAACCATGTTCGAAGACCCGCCACTCCATCACTCCGCTCCGTGAGCTAGAGTTAAAAAGCACGAAGCTGGGAAACACATGCTCCCCAGCTCATTGTTTTTTTACGAGTTGGAGTGACTCAGAACATAGCCTAATAATTACGATAAATATTACGTTTGTGGCAGGCGTACAATCATTACGTGTCCTTTCCTTTTAATCTCAGCCCGTTCGATTAATCTTTCTCATGATTACGACACCACCAGTTGATTTGTCTCTGGGTGCACTAGCTTTTCTGTACGTTTTAGTTTTAATTTCCGGCTTGAAAGTGAAGTGATTAGGCTTTCTCTTTGGTGCCGAGACTTTTAGAATATCCCGGGAATGGATGGATCATAAATCTATGTCAGATATATACCCATGTCATCGTCTTATCGATCCCCAAATTCCATGGTCCCAGATATGTTAGGTATATTCACGTACGTATGCACTTATCTCAGTGGGCTGATTTTTTAAGTGCAAAATGGCTAGGTTAAGTGGTTAACCTATGCCAATTCACGACACGTCATGGTTCAACATTGTGGAGAAATTTTCTCCATCTTGTTAGAGATAATTCTCCTTTAAATTTTGTATAAGGAGTCGTGCATCCGTCCGCTGGATGAATCCTATATTCCTGATTAGCTACTCCCTTCATCTTTTTTACTCTGCATATTAGCTTTGTTTGCCGTCAAACTTTACAGACTTTGACCAAATTTACAAAAAGAAAAGATTAACATATACAATACCAAATCAATACCGTCAGATTCATAATTGAATATATTTTCACCTCATATAATTTTTTTATTGTATTGTAACATATTATTTTCCAGAATTTAGTCAAACTTTTTAAATTTTGACTTTGGTCAAAGTTAATATGCAGACCAAATATAAACGTAGGGAGTAAAACTCACTACCTATTTTTCCTACACATGCAAGCATGTCAAATAAGCAAATCATCCATGCAAGTCATAGATTTTTTTTTTGCATTACTCTATGCATGGGGGGATGCCACATCATCATTTCATAAGTTACTATTTTTACTTTAAATTATATATTGACAATAATGTACATGTGTCGGTTTTGCTATTTTTCACGTACCTGATTTTTTTTCACGTCAGTCATCTTCTTCCTTCCTTCCTTCACGCCGGACCTCGCCGGAGAAGACAACCGCATTATCTATCTCAGGGTAATCCATGGCCCAATTATCTATCTCAGGGGGATTCCATGGCCCCATTATCTATCTTAGGGGGTGGGGGTGCAGGGGATCGACGGAGTTGTTTTTTGGTGCGGCAGGGCTTAGAGGGATGGCCGGGGCGGCGAGGCGGCGCTAGCTGCTGGCCACGGGGGGTAGAGGCAATCGTTTAGGCCTAGGTTGGCCGATGGTTATGCGAGGAAGAAGGGGATGGAGGTACAAGATGAACAGTATCGCGATCTGCTTTTCGACCGTTTGATGAAGATATAAGGGCCCTAGATTGAAGTGATTGATGCAGTTTTATTTTCGGGCACATGCCATATAGTCAGTCCCTATATGCATTGGACAGAGTGGTAGATCCAGGAATTCAAACATTGGGTGCACAAAAAAAAATTACAACCTAATAGAGAGGCCAATTAATTCGCGTCTATGTAAATTTCACAATAGCAAAACTATCTCAAAATATTACATACCCTCTGCCATGGCTTCAGAGCGAGATATGACAACATCATCCATCAAATGAAGAAAAACAACTGCCACCCCCCCACACACCCACCCCACATTTCAGCATAATAGAAATCTCTACTATACTTTTGAACTTTCTAAACCTCTCACCTCTACGCATATCAGTAATAAAAGTGTGTCAACTGATAAAGGATATGCATCAATCTTCCTCCATGTAATCCATAGGAAAAAGATGTACAAGCTTAACCAAGTGTCATGTACAACTCACAATTCAAAGAACGCTTTATGGCCGACAATTCAAAGACTATTCATCTATTATTTTTCTGCTAATGAAATCAAGCAGAACCTCACTCCTCAGTGTCGCCGTGCTTATTCCCATCCTCTGTGCTGGAACATCCCATTCCCATGTTGGCAGGGCACTACGTGTTGGGGAACGTAGCATGCAATTTCAAAAAAAATTCCTACGATCACGCAAGATCTACCTAGGAGATGCGTAGCAACGAGACGTGGAGAGTGTGTCCACGTACCCTCATAGACCGAAAGCGTTATGCTAACGTGGTTGATGTAGTCGAACGTCTTCACGATCCAACCGATCCAAGTACCAAACGTACGGCACCTCCGTGTTCAGCACACGTTCTGCTCGATGACGTCCCTCGAGCTCTTGATACAGTAGAGGGCCGAGGGAGAGTTCTGACAACACGACGGCGTGATGACGGTGATGGTGATGTGATCCGCGGAGGGCTTCACCTAAGCACTACAACGCTATGACCAGAGGAGTAAACTGTGGAGGGGGGCACCTCACACGGCTAAGAAACAACTGGTGTGCCTTTGGGGTGTCCCCTGCCCATGTATATAAAGGAGGGGGGAGGAGGAGGCCGGCCCAAGGGGGTGCGCCAAGAGGGGGGAGTCCTACTAGGACTCTGTTCCTAGTAGGATACGGCCCACCCTTTCCTTCGAACAGAGAGGGGAAAGGGAAAAGGAGGGAGAAGGAGAAGGAAAGAGGGGGGCCACGCCCCTCCCCTTGTCCAATTCAGATTGGGCAATGGGGGGGGGGGCGCCACCTCCCGTGGCCTGCCTCCTCTCCTCCACTATGGCCCATTAGGCCCATTAACTTTCCAGGGGGGTTCCGGTAACCTCCCGGTACTCTGAAAAATCCCCGAACCTTATCGGAACCATACTGGTGTCCGTATATAACCTTACAATATATCAATCTTTACCTCTCAACCATTTCGAGACTCCTCGTCATGTTCGTGATCTCATCCAGGACTCCGAACAAACTTCGGTCACTTAACTCATAATAAAAATCATCATCGAACGTTAAGCGTGCGAACCCTACGGGTTTGAGAACTATGTAGACATGAGCCAGACACATCTCTGGTCAATAACCAATAGCGGAACTGGATGCTCATATTGGCTCCTACATATTCTACGACCATCTTTATCGGTCAAACCGCATAACAACATATGTTATTCCCTTTGTCATCGGTATGTTACTGATGACCCACAAGTATAGGGAATCTATCGTAGTCCTTTCGGTAAGTAAGAGTGTCGAGCCCAACGAGGAGCAGAAGGAAATGATAAGCAGTTTTCAGTAAGGTATTCTCTGTAAGCACTGAAATTATAGGTAACAGATAGTTATGTGATAAGGTAATTTGTAACGGGTAACAAGTAATAAAAGTAAATAAGGTGCAGCAAGATGGCCCAATCCTTTTTGTAGCAAAGGACAAGCCTGGACAAACTCTTATATAAAAGAAAACGCTTCTGAGGACACATGGGAATTATCGTCAAGCTAGTTTTCATCATGCTCATATGATTCACGTTCGTTACTTTGATAATTTGATATGTGGGTGGACCGGTGCTTGGTACTGCCCTTCCTTGGATAAGCATACCACTTATGATTAACCCCTATTGCAAGCATCCGCAACTACAAAAGAAGTATTAAGGTAAACCTAACCATAGCATGAAACATATAGATCCAAATCAGCCCCTTACGATGCAATGCATAAACTAGGGTTTAAGCTTCTGTCAGTCTAGCAACCCATCAACTACTTATTACTTCCCAATGCCTTCCTCTAGGCCCAAACAATGGTGAAGTGTCATGTAGTCGACGTTCACATGACACCACTAGAGGAGAGACAACATACATCTCATCAAAATATCGAACGAATACCAAATTCACATGACTACTTATAGCAAGACTTCTCCCATGTCCTCAGGAACAAATGTAACTACTCACAAATCATATTCATGTTCATAATTAGAGGGGTATTAATATGCATAAAGGATCTGAACATATGATCTTCCACCAAGTAAACCAACTAGCATCAACTACAAGGAGTAATCAACACTACTAGCAACCCACAGGTACCAATCTGAGGTTTTGAAACAAAGATTGGATACAAGAGATGAACTAGGGTTTAAGATGAGATCGTGCTGGTGAAGATGTTGATGGAGATTGACCCCCTCCAATGAGAGGATCGATGGTGATGATTTCCCCCTCCCGGAGGGATGTTTCCCTGGCAGAACAGCTCCGCCGGAGCCCTAGATTAGTTCCACCTCGTGGCGGCGGAGTTTCGTCCTGAGATCTTGCTTATGATTTTTTCTAGGGCAAAAGACTTCATATAGCCAAAGATGGGCACCGAAGGCCTGCCAGGGGGCCCATGAGGCAGGGGGCGCACCTAGGGGGTTAGGGCGCGCCCCACCCTTGTGGATGGTGGGTGGCCCCCCTCTAGTGCTTCCTTCGCTCAATATTTTTTATATATTCTGAAACTGACTTCCGTGAAGTTTCAGGACTTTTGGAGTTGTGCAGAATAGGTCTCTAATATTTGCTCCTTTTCCAGTCCAGAATTCCAGCTGCCGGCATTCTCCCTCTTCGTGTAAACCTTGTAAAATAAGAGAGAATAAGCATAATTATTGTGACATAATGTGTAATAGCAACCCATAATGCAATAAATATTGATATAAAATCATGATGCAAAATGGACGTATCAACTCCCCCAAGCTCAGACCTCGCTTGTCCTCAAGCGGAAACCGATATCGAAAAATATGTCCACATGTTTAGAGATAGAGGTGTCGATAAAATAAAATACGGACATGAGGGCATCATGATCATTCTTAGAACAACAATATATATATATATATATATATATATATATGTATATATATAATATTGTCATATGATTTCTTATGCTAAAGTAACAATTAATTCACAATTTCAAGTATGAATCAGAAACTTCATTGAAAACTAACAAACTATAATCGCAGTCATTAAAGAATAACAATTTATCATAACATCAGAAAGAGTCAA
Source organism: Triticum dicoccoides (assembly GCF_002162155.2). Taxonomy (NCBI): domain Eukaryota; kingdom Viridiplantae; phylum Streptophyta; class Magnoliopsida; order Poales; family Poaceae; genus Triticum; species Triticum dicoccoides. The sequence goes on along the minus strand of NC_041384.1, from coordinate 111,705,323 downwards.
TATAAGAGCTTTTCAGCAAGTCCACATACTCAACTATCAATTAGTCTTTCACAATTGCTAACACTCACGCAATACTTATGGGTATTGAAGCTTTAATCGGACGCAGAGAAAGATAGGGGCTTATAGTGTTGCCTCCCAACCTTTTACCTCAAGGGTAATGTCAACAATAATAGTTCATGAAAACTCACATCCAATTAGCTATATATATCAGGATCTTTCCAACACACAGTGCTTGCCAAAGGATAAAATGTAAAAAGGAAAGGTGAAGATCACCATGACTCTTATATAAAGTATAAGACAAGAATAGAAGATAGGCCCTTCGCAGAGGGAAGTAGAGGTTGTCATGTGTTTTTAAGGTTGGATGCACGAAATCTTAATGCAAAAGAATGTCACTTTATATTGCCACTTGTGATATGGACCTTTATTATGCAGTCCGTCGCTTTTATTTCTTCCACATCACAAGATCGTATAAAGTTTATTTTCTCCACACTAATAAATCATACATATTTAGAGAGAAATTTTTATTGCTTGCAACCATGACAATTTACTTGAAAGATCTTACTCAATCCATAGGTAGATATGGTGGACTCTCATGGCAAAACCGGGTTTAAGGATATTTGGAAGCACAAGTAGTTTCTCTACTTGGTGCAAAGAATTCGGCTATCATGAGAGGGAAAGGCAAGCTCAACATGTTGGATGATCCATGACAATATAATTTATTTTGGATGTAAGGAAACATAACCCATTACGTTGTCTTCCTTGTCCAACATCAACTTTTTAGCATGTCATATTTTAATGAGTGCTCACAATCATAAAAGATGTCCAAGATAGTATATTTATATGTGAAAACCTCTCTTTCTTTATTACTTTCTATTAATTGCAACGATGACCAAAACTATGTTTGTCAACTCTCAACAACTTTTATTCATCATACTCTTTATATGTGAAGTCATTACTCTCCATAAAATTAATATGATCTCTTTATTTCTTTTTATTCTTTCTCTCCTTTTTTTTCAAGATCATAGCAAGATGGTAAAGCCTTTGACTCAACACTAATATTTATTATATATAGCTCATGGACTCGATTACATAGAAGGATGATAAAGCAAAACTCAACACTAATGTTTGATTCTTTGACCGTTTACCACCCTCAGACTTGTGCCTTCGAAGTTGTTGATTTTTATGGCACCGGAACGATAGACCTCCTCGATAACGTAAGGACCTTCCCATTTAGAGAGGATTTTTCCTGCAAAAAATCTTAAACGAGAGTTGTATAACAATACATAATCACCTATATTAAACTCATGTTTTTGTATCCTTTTGTCATGCCATCTTTTAACCTTTTCTTTAAACAGTTTGGCATTCTCATAGGCCCGGGTTCTCCACTCATCAAGCGAGCTAATGTCAAATAGTCTCTTCTCACCGACAAGTTTGAAATCATAATTGAGCTCTTTGATGGCCCAATATGCCTTATGTTCTAGTTCGAGAGGTAAGTGACATGTTTTTCCATAAACCATCTTATACGGAGACATACCCATAGGATTTTTATATGCAGTTCTATAGGCCCATAATGCATCATCAAGTCTCTTGGACCAATTCTTTCTAGATCTATTAAGAGTCTTTTGCAGAATTAATTTAAGCTCTCTATTTCTTAGTTCTACTTGACCACTAGACTGTGGATGATATGGAGATGCAATTCTATGATTAACATCATACTTAGCAAGCATCTTACGAAAAGCACCATGAATAAAATGTGAACCACCATCAGTCATTAAATATCTAGGGACTCCAAACCTTGGAAAATAACTTCTTTAAGCATCTTAATAGAGGTGTTATGATCAACACTACTAGTTGGAATAGCTTCTACCAACTTAGTAACATAATCTCAGGTCAAAAAAAAAACTTAGTAACATAATCAACAACAACTAAAATATGTGTATACCCATTAGAGGAAGGAAACAGTTCCATATAATCAAAGCCCCAAACATCAAATGGTTCAATAACAAGTGAATAATTGATAGGCATTTCTTAACGTCTACTAATGTTACCAATTCTTTGACATTCATCACAGGACAAGACAAACTTACGGGCATCCTTGAAGAGAGTAGGCCAATAAAAACAGGATTGCAATACCTTATGTGCAGTTCTATCTCCAGTGTGGTGTCCTCCATAAGCCTCAGAGTGACACTTGCGTAGGATATGTTCCTGTTCATGCTCAGGTACACAACGTCTAATAACACCATCTACTCCTTTATAAATGTGTGGGTCATCCCAGAAGCAATGTCTTAAATCATAGAAAACCTTTTCTTTTGCTGGTATGTGAAACTAGGTGGTATAAATTTAGCAACAATGTAATTAGCATAATCAGCATACCATGGAGCAGTACAAGAAGCATTTATGACAGCTAATTGTTCATCCGGAAAGCTATCATCTATAGGTAGTGGGTCATCAAGAACATTCTCTAACCTAGACAAGTTGTCTGCAACGGGGTTCGCAGCTCCTTTTCTATCAATAATATGCAAATCAAATTCTTGTAGTAGGAGAACCCATCTAATAAGTCTAGGTTTAGCATCTTTCTTTTCCATAAGGTATTTAATAGCAGCATGATCAGTGTGAACAGTTACTTTAGAATCAATAATATAAGGTCTTAACTTATCACAAGCAAATACAACTGCTAAAAATTCTTTTTCAGTAGTAGCATAATTTTTTTGGGCACTGTCTAGAGTTTTACTAGCATATTGGATAACATTTAACTTCTTATCAACTCTTTGTCCTGACACAACACCTACAACATAATCACTAGCATCACACATAATTTCAAAGGTTAAATTCCAATCCGGAGGATGAACAATAGGTGCAGAAACCAAGGCTTTCTTAAGTATTTCAAATGCTTCTACACAATCATCATCAAAGACAAAAGGAACATCTTTTTGTAAGAGATTAGTTAGAGGCCTGGAAATTTTTGAGAAGTCTTTAATGAACCTCCTATAAAAACCGGCATGACCAAGGAAACTTCTTATACCTTTAGTGTCCTTTGGACACGACATATTTTCAATAGCATCAACTTTAGCTTTATCAACTTCGATACCTCTTTCAGAAATTTTATTCCCCAAGACAACACCTTCATTAACCATAAAGTGGCACTTCTCCCAATTCAAGACAACATTAGTTTCTTCACATCTCTGCAAAACTCGATCAAGGTTGCTTAAGCAATCATCAAAAGAAGTTCCATAAACGGAAAAATCATCCATGAAAACCTCAACAATCTTTTCACAAAAGTCAGAGAATATAGCAGTCATACATCTTTGAAAGGTAGCAGGTGCATTACATAAACCAAAAGGCATACGTCTATAAGCAAAGGTACCGAAAGGGCAAGTAAAGGTGGTTTTTTCTTGATCCTCTTTCGACACAGGTATTTGAGAGAAACCAGAATAACCATCTAGAAAGCAAAAATGGGTATGTTTAGATAATCTTTCTAGCATTTGATCAATAAAAGGTAAAGGGTGATGATCCTTTTTAGTAGCCTTATTTAGTTTGCGGAAATCAATTACCATTCTATAACCTGTAACAATTCTTTGTGGGATCAATTCATCTTTATCATTAGGAACAACAGTAATACCTCCCTTCTTAGGGACACAATGGACAGGACTTACCGACTGACTATCAACAACAAGATAAATTATACCTACCTCCAGAAGCTTTAGTATTTCTTTTCTTACCACTTCTTTCATCTTAGGATTTAACCGTCGTTGGTGATCAACAACTGGTTTAGCGTCTTTCTCTAATTTTATTTTGTGCTGGCATAGAGTGGGGCTAATGCCCTTAAGATCATCAAGAGTATATCCAATAGCAGCACAATGCTTCTTCATAGTTTTCAATAATTTCTCTTCTTCCTGCTCTGAAAGGTTAGCACTAATAATAACAGGATATATCTTATTTTCATCAAGATAAGCATATTTAAGAGTATCAGGCAATGGTTTAAGCTCAAACACGGGATCACCCTTGGGTGGAGGAGGATCCCCTAGAATTTCAACAGGCAAGTTGTGTTCAAAATAGGTCCCTATTTAAAGAATAATTCATCTATTTCCCTTCTTTCATTCATAAACATATCATTTTCATGGTCTAGCAAATATTGTTCTAAAGGATCATTAGGAGGCACGACAATAGAAGCAAGACCAATAATTTCATCTTTACTAGGCAATTATTTATCATGGGGTTGTCTACAAAATTTAGCAAAATTAAAATAATGATGCATATCCCCTAAACCAACAAAAACAATACCCTTTTTGCAGTCTATCTTAGCATTAACAGTATTCAAGAAGGGTCTACCAAATATAATGGGACAAAAGTCATCTTGTGGGGAACCAAGAACAAGAAAATCAGCAGGATATTTAACTTCCCCACACAAGACTTCAACATCTCTAACAATCCCAACCGGTGAAATAGTATCTCTACTGGCAAGCTTAATTGTAACATCAATACCTTCTAACTCATCAGGTGCAATATCATGCACAATTTATTCATATAAAGAATGAGGTATTGCACCCACGCTAGCACCCATATCACATAAGCCATGATAGCAATGATCTCCTATTTTAATAGAAAAAACAGGCATGCCTACAATAGGTCTATGTTTATTTTTAGTATTGGGTCTAGCAATTCTAGCAGCTTCATCACAAAAGTAAATAACATGCCCATCAATATTATCGGACAAGAGATCTTTAACCATAGCAATACTAGGTTCAACTTTAATTTGCTCAGAGGGTGTAGGTGTTGTAGTATTACTCTTACAAACCACAGTTGAAGCTTTAGCATGATCCTTTATTCTAGTAGGGAAAGGTGGTTTCTCAATATAAGCGGTAGGAACAATAGGATCAAAACTATAAGTGATAGTCTTTTCTTCAACTTTAATAGGTTCAACTAATTTTACTTCAATGGGAGGATGATATTTAATCCACTTCTCCTTAGGGAGATCAACATGAGTAGCAAAGGATTCACAAAAAGAAGCTACTATCTCAGAGTCAAGTCCATATTTAGTGCTAAATTCACAAAAAGCATCGATATCTATAAAAGATTTAACACAATCAAACTTAGGTGTTATACCTGATTCTTTACCTTCATCGAGTTCCCAATCTTCAGAGTTGCGTTTAGTTCTTTCCAATAAATCCCATTTGAATTCAATAGTCTTCATCATAAAAGATCCAGTACAAGAAGTATCGAGCATGGAGCGATTATTGAGAGAAAGTTGAGCATAATTTTTTTGAATAATAATTTCTCTTGAGAGATCATGATTGGGGCATGAATATAACATTGACTTAAGCCTCCCCAAAGATTGAGCGATGCTTTCTCCTTCGCGAGGCCAAAAATTATATATAATTACGATCACGATGAACCAGATGCATAGGATAAAACTTCTAATGAAATTCCAATTTCAATCAGTTGTAGTTCCATGATCCCATATCATCACATAGCCTAAACCATGTCAATGCCTTTACCTTCAAAGATAAAGGGAAGACCTTCTTCTTGATAACATCCTCGGGCATACCTGCAAGCTTAAATAATCCACAAACTTCATCCACATAGATTAGGTGCAAATCAGGATGCAATGTTCCATCTCCTGTAAAAGGATTAGCTAGCAATTTCTCTATCATACCCGAAGGAATTTCAAAGTAAACATTCTCAGTAGGTTCAGTAGGTTGAGGAGAAAATCTTTGCTCTGCTGGTCGGGGTGAAGATACCCCGAAGAAGCCCCTCAAAGATTACTTTCCATAGTAACAAGTGATAGTAAGTTTCAGCACACTATACAAATTTGTCCTTACCAAATTCCACCTACCAAAGGCGCTTCACTCCCCGGCAACGGCGCCAGAAAAGAGTCTTGATGACCCACAAGTATAGGGAATCTACCGTAGTCCTTTCCATAAGTAAGAGTGTCGAACCCAACGAGGAGCAAAAGGAAATGATAAGCAGTTTTCAGTAAGGTATTCTCTGCAAGCTGAAATTATCGGTAACAGATAGTTTTGTGATAAGGTAATTTGTAACGGGTAACAAGTAATAAAAGTAAATAAGGTGCAACAAGATGGCACAATCCTTTTCGCAACAAAGGACAAGCCTGGACAAACTCTTATATAAAGGAAAACGCTCCCAAGGACACATGAGAATTATCGTCAAGCTAGTTTTCATCACGCTCATATGATTCGCGTTCCTTACTTTGATAATTTGATATGTGGGTGGGCAGGTGCTTGGGTACTGCCCTTCCTTGGACAAGTATCCCACTTATGATTAACCCCTCTTGCAAGCATCCGCAAATACAAAAGAAGTATTAAGGTAAACCTAACCATACCATGAAACATATAGATCCAAATCAGCCCCTTACGAAGCAACGCATAAACTAGGGTTTAAGCTTCTGTCACTCTAGCAACCCATCATCTACTTATTACTTCCCAATGCCTTCCTATAGGCCCAAACAATGGTGAAGTTTCATGTAGTCGACATTCACATGACACCACTAGAGGAGAGACAACATACATCTCATCAAAATATCAAACGAACACCAAATTCACATGACTACTTATGGCAAGACTTCTCTCATGCCCTCAGGAACAAACATAACTACTCACAAATCATGTTCATGTTCATAATCAGAGGGGTATTAATATGCATGAAGGATCTGAACATATGATCTTCCACCAAGTAAACCAACTAGCATCAACTATAAGGAGTAATCATCACTACTAGCAACCCATAGGTACCAATCTGAGGTTTTGAGACAAAGATTGGATACAAGAGATGAACTAAGGTTTAAGATGAGATGGTGCTGGTGAAGATGTTGATGGAGATTGACCCCCTCCCAGTGAGAGGATCGATGGTGATGGCGATGGTGATGATTTCCCCCTCCCTGAGGGATGTTTCCCCGGCAGAACAGCTCCACCGGAGACCTAGATTGGTTTCGCCAAGGTTTCGCCTCATGGCGGCGGAGTTTCGTCCCGAGAGCTTGCTTATGATTTTTTCCAGGGAAAAATACTTCATATAGCCAAAGATGGGCACGGGAGGCCTGCCAGGGGGCCCACGAGCCAGGGGGTTTGCCTAGGGGGGTTGGGCGCGCCCCCGCCCTCGTGGATGGTGGGTGGCCCCCCTGTGGTGCTTCCTTCGCCCAATATTTTTATATAGTCTAAAACTGATTTCCGTGAAGTTTCATGACTTTTGGAGTTATGCAGAATAGGTCTCTAATATTTGCTCCTTTTCCAGCACAGAATTCCAGCTGCCGGCATTCTCCCTTTTCGTGTAAACCTTGTAAAAGAAGAGAGAATAGGCATAAGTATTGTGACATAATGTGTAATAGCAGCCCATAATGCAATAAATATTGATATAAAAGCATGATGCAAAATGGATGTATTAGTTACTTGCCCGAGATTCGATCGTCGATATCATCATACCTAGTTCAATCTCATTACCGACAAGTCTCTTTACTCGTTCCGTAATTCATCATCCCGCAACTAACTCATTAGTTACATTGCTTGCAAGGCTTATAGTGATGTGCATTACCGAGAGGGCCCAGAGATACCTCTCCGATACTCGGAGTGAAAAACCATAATCTTGATCTATGCCAAATCAACAAACACATTCGGAGACACATGTAGAGCATCTTTATAATCACCTAGTTACGTTGTGATGTTTGATAGCACACAAGGTGTTCCTCCAGTATCCGGGAGTTGCATAATCTCATAGTCAAAGGAATATGCATAAGTCATGAAGAAAGCAATAGCAGTAAAACTAAACGATCATAATGTTAAGCTAACGGATGGGTCTTGTCCATCACATCATTCTCTAATGATGTGATCAGGTTCATCAAATGACAACACATGTCTATGGTCAGGAAACTTAACCATCTTCGATTAACGAGCAAGTCAAGTAGAGGCATACTAGGGACACTCTGTTTGTCTATGTATTCACACATGTACTAAGTTTCCGGTTAATACAATTCTAGCATGAATACTAAACATTTATCATGATATAAGGAAATATTAATAACAACTTTATTATTGCCTCTAGGGCATGTTGTCGGTGTCAAAACCGGTGGATCTTGGGTAGGGGGTCCCGAACTGTGCGTCTAAGGCGGATGGTAATAGGAGGCAGGGGACACAATGTTTACCCAGGTTCGGGCTCTCTCAATGGAGGTAAAACCCTACTTCCTGCCTGATTGATCTTGATGATATGAGTATTACAAGAGTTGATCTACCACGAGATCGTAGAGGCTAAACCCTAGAAGCTAGCCTATGATTATGATTGTTTCTGTCCTACGGACTAAACCCTCTGGTTTATATAGACACCGGAGGGGTCTAGGGTTACACAGAGTCAGTTACAAGGGAGGAGATCTACATATCCGAATTGCCAAGTGAGGGAGTCCTGGATTAGGGGGTCTCCGGACAGCCGGACTATATCCTTTGGCCGGACTGTTGGACTATGAAGATACAAGATTGAAGACTTCGTCTCGTGTCCGGATGGGACTCTTCTTGGCGTGGAAGGCAAGCTTGGCAATACGGATATGTAGATCTCCTCCCTTGTAACTGACTCTGTGTAACCCTATCCCCCTCCGGTGTCTATATAAACCGGAGGGTTTAGTCCGTAGGACAACAACAATCATACCATAGGCTTGTTAGAAATATGCCCTAGAGGCAATAATAAATTAGTTATTATTATATTTCCTTGTTCATGATAATCTTTTATTATCCATGCTAGAATTGTATTGATAGGAAACTCAGATACATGTGTGGATACATAGACAACACCATGTCCCTAGTAAGCCTCTAGTTGACTAGCTCGTTGATCAATAGATGGTTAAGGTTTCCTGACCATGGACATTGGATGTCGTTGATAACGGGATCACATCATTAGGAGAATAATGTGATGGACAAGACCCAATCCTAAGCATAGCACAAGATCGTGTAGTTCGTATGCTAAAGCTTTTCTAATGTCAAGTATCATTTCCTTAGACCATGAGATTGTGCAACTCCCGGATACCGTAGGAATGCTTTGGGTGTACCAAACATCACAACGTAACTGGGTGGCTATAAAGGTGCACTGCGGGTATCTCCGAAAGTGTCTGTTGGGTTGGCATGAATCAAGACTGGGATTTGTCACTCCGTGTAACGGAGAGGTATCTCTGGGCCCACTCGGTAGGACATCATCATAATGTGCACAATGTGACCAAGGAGTTGATCACGGGATGATGTGTTAGAGAACGAGCAAAGATACTTGCCGGTAACGAGATTGAACGAGGTATCGGGATACCGAGGATCGAATCTTGGGCAAGTATCGTACCGATGGACAAAGGGAATTGAATACATGATTGATTGAATCCTCGACATCGTGGTTCATCCGATGAGATCATCATGGAGCATGTGGGAGACAACATGGGTATCCAGATCCCGCTGTTGGTTATTGACCGGAGAGTTGTCTCGGTCATGTCTACATGTCTCCCGAACCCGTAGGGTCTACACACTTAAGGTTCGATGACGCTAGAGTTGTAGACATATTAGTATGCGGTTAACCGAAAGTTGTTCGGAGTCCCGGATGAGATCCCGAACGTCACGAGGAGTTTGGGAATGGTCCGGAGGTAAAGATTTATATATAGGAAGTCCAGTTTCGGCCACTGGGAGAGTTTCGGGAGTCATCAGTATTGTACCGGGACCACCGGAAGGGTCCTGGGGGTCCACCGGGTGGGGCCACCTATCCTGGAGGGCCCCATGGGCTGAAGGGGAGTGGTAACCAGCCCCTGGTGGGCTGGTGCGCCCCCTCTTGGGCCTCCCATGCGCCTAGGGTTGGAAACCCTAAGGGGTGGGGGCGCCTCCACTTGGCTTGGAGGCCAAGCCACCCCTAGGGCTGCCGCCCCCTCCCTAGATGGGATCTACAAGGGGCCGGCGCCCCCCTAGGCCCCTATATATAGTGGAGGGGAGGGAGGGCAGCCACACCTGAAGCCCTGGTGCCTCCCTCCCTCCCGTGACACCTCTTCCTCCCCGCTTGTGCTTGGCGAAGCCCTGCCAGGATCCCGCTACTTCCACCACCACGCCATCGTGCTGCTGGATCTCCATCAACCTCTCCTCTCCCCTTTCTGGATCAATAAGGAGGAGATGTCTCTCCGTTCCATACCGTACGTGTGTTGAACGCGGAGGTGCCGTCCGTTTGGCACTAGGATCATCGGTGATTTGGATCACGACGAGTACGACTCCATCAACCCCGTTCTCTTAAACGCTTCCGCTTAGAGATCTTCAAGGGTATGAAGATGCACTCTCTCTCTCTCATTGCTAGTATCTCCTAGATTGATCTTGGTGACACGTAGGAAAATTTTGAATTATTGCTACGATCCCCAACAGTGGCATCATGAGCTAGGTCTATGCGTAGTTTCTATGCACGAGTAGAACACAAAGCAATTGTGGGCGATGATTTGTTCAATTTGCTTATAGTTACTAGTCTTATCTTGATCCGGCGGCATTGTGGGATGAAGTGGCCCGGACCGACCTTACACGTACGCTTACGTGAGACTGGTTCCACTGACTAACATGCACTTGATGCATAAGGTGGCTGGCGGGTGTCTGTCTCTCCCACTTTAGTTGGATTGGATTCGATGAAAAGGGTCCTTTTGAAGGGTAAATAGCAATTGGCATATCACTGTTGTGGTTTTGCGTAGGTAAGAAACGTTCTTGCTAGAAACCCATAGCAGCCACGTAAAACATGCAACAACAATTAGAGGACGTCTAACTTGTTTTTGCAGGGTATGCTATGTGATGTGATATGGCCAAAAGGATGTGATGAATGATATATGTGATGTATGAGATTGATCATGTTCTTGTAATAGGAATCATGACTTGCATGTCGATGAGTATGACAACCGGCAGGAGCCATAGGAGTTGTCTTAATTTATTTATGACCTGCGTGTCAACATAAACGTCATGTAATTACTTTACTTTATTGCTAACCGTTAGCCATAGTAGTAGAAGTAATAGTTGGCGAGACAACTTCATGAAGACACGATGGTGGAGATCATGATGATGGAGATCATGGTGTCATGCCAGTGACGATGGTGTTCATGCCGTGCCTCGAAGATGGAGATCAAAGGCGCAAGATGATATTGGCCATATCATGTCACTTTATGATTTGCATGTGATGTTTGTCATGTTTTCACATCTTATTTTCTTAGAACGACGGTAGCATAAATAAGATGATCCCTTACTAAAATTTCAAGAAAGTGTTCCCCCTAACTGTGCACCATTGCCAAGGTCTGTTGTTCCGAAGCACCACGTGATGATCGGGTGTGATAGGTTCTAACGTTCGCATACAATGGGTGTAAGCCAGATTTACACACACAATACACTTAGGTTAACTTGACGAGCCTAGCATGTACAGACATGGCCTCGGAACACGGAAGACCAAAAGGTCGAACATGAGTCGTATAGTGGATACGATCAACATGAAGATGTTCACCGATGATGACTAGTCCGTCTCACGTGATGATCTGACACGGCCTAGTTGACTCGGATCATGTATCACTTAGATGACTAGAGGGATGTCTATCTAAGTGGGAGTTCATTGAATAATTTGATTAGATGAACTTAATTATCATGAACATAGTCAAAAGGTCTTTGCAAATTATGTCGTAGCTCACGCTTTGGTTCTACTGTTTTAGATATGTTCCTAGAGAAAATTTAGTTGAGAGTTGACAGTAGCAATTATGCGGACTGGGTTCGTGAACTGAGGATTGTCCTCATTGCTGCACAGAAGGGTTATGTCCTTAATGCACCGCTCAGTGTGTTGAACCTCGAGCATCGTCTATAGATGTTGGGAAACATATGACATACACGTTTTGAAGACTACGTGATAGTTCAATACGTAATACTAACAGTTTAGAATTGTGGCACCAAAGACGTTTTTGAAACGTCGCAGAACATATGAGATGTTCCAAAGACTGAAATTGGAATTTCAGACTAGTGCCCACGTCAAGAGGTATGAGACCTCTGACAAGTTTCTTAAGCCTACAAACTAAGGGAGAAAAACTCAATCGTTGAGCATGTGCTCAGATTGTCTGAGTACTGCAATCGCTTGAATCGAGTGGGAGTTAATCTTCCAGATAAGAAAGTGATGGTTCTCCATAGTGACTGCCACCAAGCTATTGGAGCTTCGTGATGAACTATAACATATCAGGGATAGACATGATGGTCCTTGAGAAACTCGCGATGTTTGACACCACGAAAGTAGAAATCAAGTAGGAGCATCAATTGTTGATGGTTAAAACACTAGTTTCAAGAAGGGCAAGGGAAAGAAGGGATACTTCATGAGACGGCAAATCAGTTGCAGCTCTAGTGAAGAAACCCAAGGTTGAACCAAACCCGAGACTAAGTGCTTCTATAATGAGGGGAACGGTCACTGAAGCAGACTACCCTAGATACTTGGTAGATGAGAAGGCTGGCAAGGTCGACAGAAGTATTTTGGATATACGTCATATTATTGTGTACTTTACTAGTACTCCTAGTAGCACCAGGGTAATAAATACCGGTTCGGTTGCTAAGTGTTAGTAACTCGAAATAAAAGGCTGCGGAGACTAGCTAAAGGTGAGATGACGATATGTCTTGGAAGTGTTTCCAAGGTTGATGTGATCAAACATTGCACGCTCCCTCTACCATCGAGATTGGTGTTAAACCGAAATAATTGTTATTTGGTGTTTGCATTGAGCATAGACATGATTGGATTATGTTTATCGCCACATGGTTATTCATTTAAGGAGAATAATGGTTACTCTGTTTATTTGAATAATACCTTCAATGGCCTTGCACCTAAAATGAATGGTTTATTGGATCCCGATCGTAGTGATACACATGTTTGTGCCAAAAGATATAAGATAGTAATGATAGTACCACATACTTGTGGCACTGCAATTTGAGTCATAATGGTATAATACGCATGAAGAAGCTCCATGTTGATGGATTTTTGGACTCACTTGATTTTGAATCACTTGAGACATGCGAACCATGCCTATTGGTGTATATGCATGAAGAAACTCCATACAGATGGATCGTTTGGGCTCACTTGATTTTGAATCACTTGAGACATGCAAATCATACCGCATGGGCAAGATGACTGAAAGGCCTCGTTTTCAGTAAGATGGAACAAGAAAGCAACTTGTTGGAAGTAATACATCTTGATGTGTGCAGTCCAATGAGTGCTGAGGCATGTAGTGGATATCGTTATGTTCTTACTTCACAGATGATTTGAGTAGATGCTAAGTATATTTACTTGATGAATCATGAGTCTGAATTATTGAAAGGTTCAAGTAATTTCAGGGTGAAGTTGAAAGATCGTCGTGACAAGAGGATAAAAATATCTATGATGTGATCATAGAGATGAATATCTGAATTACGAGTTTGGCCCATAGTTAAGACATTGTGGAAATTGTTTCACAACTGATACCGCCTGGAACACCATAGTGTGATGGTGTGCCCGAACATCATAACTGCACCCTATTGGATATGGTGCATTCCATGATGTCTCTTATTGAATTACCACTATAGTTTATGGGTTAGGCATTAGAGACAACCACATTCACTTTAAATAGGGCACCACGCAATTCCGTTTGAGTCGACACCGTATGAACTATGGTCAGAGAAACCTAAGCTGTCGTTTCTTAAAAGGTTTGGGGCTGCGACGCTTATGTGAAAAAGTTTCAGGCTGATAAGCTCGAACCCAAAGCGGATAAATGCATCTTCATAGGACACCCAAAACAGTTGGGTATACCTCCTGTCTCAGATCCAAAAGCAATAGGGATTGTTTCTTGAATCGGGTCCTTTCTCGAGGAAAAGTTTCTCTCGAAAGAATTGAGTGGGAGGATGGTGGAGAGTTGATGATGTTATGGAACCGTCACTTCAACTAGTGTGTAGCAGGGCACAGGAAGTTGTTCCTGTGGCACCTACACCAATTGAAGTGGAAGCTTATGATAGTGATCATGAAACTTCGAATCAAGTCACTACCAAACCTGATAGGTCGACAAGGATGTGTACTACTTCAGAGTAGAACGTAATCCTGTCTTGGAAGTCATGTTGCTAGACAACAATGAACCTACGAGCTATGGAGAAGCAATGGTGGGCCCGGATTCCGACGAATGGCTCGAGGCCATAAAATCCGAGAAAGGATCCATGTATAAAACAAAGTATAGACTTTGAAAGAACTACTTGATGGTCGTAAGGCTGTTAGGTGCTGATGGATTTTAAAAGGGAGGACAGACAATGATGGTAAGTGTCACCATTGAGAAAGCTCAACTTGTCGTTAAGATGTTTCCCGACAAGTTCAAGGAGTTGACTACGATGAGAATTTTTCACTCGTAGCGATGCTAAGAGTCTGTTGGAATTATGTTAGCAGTTACTGCATTATTTATGAAATCTTGCAGATAGGATGTCAAAACATTGTTTCCTCGACGTCTTTCTTGAGGAAAGGTTGTATGTAATACAACCAGAAGGTTTTGTCAATCCTGAAAGATGCTAACAGGTATGCAAAACTCCAGCAAACCTTCTAAGGACTGGAGTAAGCATCTCGGAGTTGGAATGTACACTTTGATGAGACGATCAAAGATTTTGGGTTTATACGAAGTTTATGAGAAACTTGTATTTCCAAAGGAGTGAGTGGGAGCACTATGGAATTTTTGATGAGTATATGTTGTTAACATATTGTTGATCAAAAATGATGTAGAATTTCTGGAAAGCATGCAGGGTTATTTGAAAAGTGTTTTTCGATGGAAAACCTGGATTAAGCTACTTGAACATTGAGCATCAAGATCTATAAGGATAGATCAAAATCGCTTAATAGTACTTTCAAATGAACACATACCATGACAGAATTTTGAAGGAGTTCAAAAATAGATCGGCAAAGAAGGAGTTCTTGGCTGTGTTATAAGGTATGAGTATTGAGTAAAACTCAAGACCTGACCATGGCAGAATAGAGAGAAAGGACGAAGGTCATCCCCTATGATTTAGACGTAGGCTCTACAGTATGCTATGTTGTGTACCGCACCTGAAGTGTGCCAATGAGTCAGTCAAGGGGTACAAGTGTGATCTAGGAATGGATCACAGGACAACAGTCAAGGTTATCCTTAGTAACTAGTGGACTAAGGAATTTTCTCGATTATGGAGGTGGTAAAAGAGTTCGTCGTAAAGGGTTACGCCGATGCAATCTTTGACACTAATCTGGATGATTCTGAGTAGTAAACCGGATTCGTATAGTAGAACAGTTATTTGGAATAGCTCCAAATAGAGCGTGGTAGCTGCATCTACAAGATGACACAGAGATTTGTAAAGCACACACGGATCTGAAGGTTCAGACCCGTTGACTATAACATCTCTCACATGCATAACATGATCAAACCCAGAACTCATTGAGTGTTAATCACATGGTAATGTGAACTAGATTATTGACTCTAGTAAAACTCTTTGGGTGTTAGTCACATGGGGATGTGACCTTGAGTGTTATTCACATAGCGATGTGAACTAGATTATTGACTCTAGTGCAAGTGGGAGACTGTTGGAAATATGCCCTAGAGGCAATAATAAATTAGTTATTATTATACTTCCTTGTTCATGATAATCATTTATTATCCATGCTAGAATTGTATTGATAGGAAACTCAGATACATGTGTGGATACATAGACAACACCATGTCCCTAGTAAGCCTCTAGTTGACTAGCTCGTTGATCAATAGATGGTTAAGGTTTCTTGACCATGGACATTGGATGTCGTTGATAACGGGATCACATCATTAGGAGAATGATGTGATGGACAAGACCCAATCCTAAGCATAGCACAAGATCGTGTAGTTCATATGCTAAAGCTTTTCTAGTGTCAAGTATCATTTCCTTAGACCATGAGATTGTGCAACTCCCAGATACCGTAGGAATGCTTTGGGTGTACCAAACGTCACAATGTAACTGGGTGGCTATAAAGGTACACTACGGGTATCTCCGAAAGTGTCTGTTGGGTTGGCACGAATCAGGACTGGGATTTGTCACTCCGTGTAATGGAGAGGTATCTCTAGGCCAACTCGGTAGGACATCATCATAATGTGCACAATGTGACCAAGGAGTTGATCACGGGATGATGTGTTACGGAACGAGTAAAGAGACTTGCCGGTAACGAGATTGAATGAGGTACCGGGATACCGACGATCGAATCTCGGGCAAGTATCATACCGATGGACAAAGGGAATTGAATAGGGATTGATTGAATCCTCGACATCGTGGTTCATCCGATGAGATCATCGTGGAGCATGTGGGAGCCAACATGGGTATCCAGATCCCGCTGTTGGTTATTGACCGGAGAGTTGTCTCGGTCATGTCTACATGTCTCCCGAACCCGTAGGGTCTACACACTTAAGGTTCGGTGACGCTAGAGTTGTAGAGATATTGGTATGCGGTTAACTAAAAGTTGTTCGGAGTCCCGGATGAGATCCCGGACGTCACGAGGAGTTCCGGAATGGTATGGAGGTAAACATTTATATATAGGACGTCCAGTTTAGGCCACCGGGAGAGTTTCGGGAGTCATCGGTATTGTACCGGGACCATCGGAAGGGTCCCGGGGGTCCACCGGGCGGGGCCACCTATCCCGGAGGGCCCCATGGGCTGAAGGGGTGTGGGAACCAGCCCCTGGTGGGCTGGTGCGCCCCCCCTTGGGCCTCCCATGCGCCTAGGGTTGGAAACCCTAAGGGGTGGGGGCGCCTCCACTTGGCTTGGAGGCCAAGCCACCCCTAGGGCTGCCGCCCCCTCCCTAGATGGGATCTACAAGGGGCCGGCGCCCCCTAGGCCCCTATATATAGTGGAGCAGAGGGAGGGCAGCCACACCTGAAGCCCTGGCGCCTCCCTCCCTCCCGTGACACCTCTTCCTCCCCGCTTGTGCTTGGCGTAGCCCTGACGGGATCCCGCTACTTCCACCACCACGCCGTCGTGCTGCTGGATCTCCATCAACCTCTCCTCTCCCCTTGCTGGATCAAGAAGGAGGAGACGTATCTCCATTCCGTACGTGTGTTGAACGCGGAGGTGCCGTTCGTTCGGCACTAGGATCATCGGTGATTTGGATCACGACGAGTACGACTCCATCAACCCCGTTCTCTTGAACGCTTTCGCTTAGAGATCTTCAAGGGTATGAAGATGCACTATCTCTCTCATTGCTAGTATCTCCTAGATTGATCTTGGTGACACGTAGGAAAATTTTGAATTATTGCTACGATCCCCAACAAGGCTAGCTTCTAGGGTTTAGCCTCTATGATCTCGTGGTAGATCAACTCTTGTAATACTCATATCATCAAGATCAATCAAGCAGGAAGTTGGGTATTACCTCCATCGAGAGGGCCCGAACCTGGGTAAACATCGTGTCCCCCTCCTCCTGTTACCATCCGCCTTAGACGCACAGTTCGGGACCCCTTACCTGAGATCCGCCGGTTTTGACACCGACATTGGTGCTTTCATTGAGAGTTCCACTATGTCATCATCATAAGGAGGGATGGCTCGTATCGTTGTCAAGAACAACATCACCTCTGGGGGATCCCTGGCTGTAGGCCAAACTCTCCGACTAGGAAGCTTCGTCATGACCGCCCGCTCGGCCGCTGCGCCGATGATGACTTCTCGGGTCATCGAAAATAGCCTCCACATCGTCTCGAAATTCACCGAGCAGATGGATCCAATGGAGCTCTCCTCTTTGAATGAGCTCTTGGATCGCATCGCCGCTCTGGGAGTCACTACGGACTATGATCAGATTGGGATTAAACCCAACCAAAGGGAGTTAACTCTCCGCCGGTCACCCATCAAATAGCGGTGGTGGAGGAGCAATGCGGCGATTCTTCCTCTATCCTGAGGACGAACTATGTCCGGATTTCCGAGCTCTTCGAGCAGGATACCCGTCCACGGGAGGACATCGCCCTAACCTTAAACCTAGAATCAGGCAGCATGCCAAACCTGCGGGGCAACATCCTGGAGCCTGAACTTCCAAGATCGGAAACTCCCCCGCCCCTGGGTCTCAGATTGGGTCAAGGTCTGGACTTAAATCCACCCACGCACCCAGATATAAACGTTCTTTCCCACATTAGGCAAGAGCCCCAAGAGACAGTACATCACTATTGGGCCAGATTCCTCCTTGTAATGAACAAGGTCAAGGACTGTCGCGAGGAAGACGCAATTTCGTTCTTTTGCAACAATTGCATGGACAAGGGAATCCTCAACGCCATAAGTTGCCGTGACATAGCACACTTCGCTGACTTGGCGGCCATAGTACGGAAGTACTGTGCGATGGAAAGCGCCTGGAAAACCCAAACAAAATTTTGGGATAGTCCGGCTCTGACAAAACCCCCAGTCCGAACTAAAAGGGTGCACTCTCATAAGTCGCCCGACTCAATTACAAAGAAGCAAAATCCCACTACAGGGCGTGGAACCGTATTGGAGGGATGGCTTAACGAGCCCTGCAAAATTCATAGTAGAGCAGAT
This sequence comes from Triticum dicoccoides, assembly GCF_002162155.2. Taxonomy (NCBI): domain Eukaryota; kingdom Viridiplantae; phylum Streptophyta; class Magnoliopsida; order Poales; family Poaceae; genus Triticum; species Triticum dicoccoides. The sequence goes on along the minus strand of NC_041384.1, from coordinate 111,686,817 downwards.
ACCATACCAACACACAACCTTAGAGCATGTTGGGTACTCCGACAGGTGGCCAAGAGCGGTGAGGATCTCCTCATTCAAAACACCACAGAGCACCATCCCGTGGATAACAATATAGTACTGACAGTCTTCGAGACCTTCGCCTCAAATAATAGGCGTAAGCGAGCACTCCACAGCCTTGCCGAAGTGTCGGAGTAAATGACCACGGGTAGCCTAGCCGGCTCCCCCTGGCCTTTCTGAAAAAATTACGAGCCATCCGGCCCTCAAGAATCCAAGACGTGGGGCCGCCTTCCCCTGGCCGGCTGTCTCCCAGGCCGACTATCGGAAGGCGGCCCGACTCCAGCCCTCATGATGAAAGCCGCTGGAGGTTCGGCTCCGAGAAGCCGGTCGCGAGAAGGCCGGCTCCAAGAGGCCGGCTCCCACAAAGCAGTCAAGATCGTACCCTCGAAGTCTGCATCCACATAATGGCGACATGACGGGGCGTGGCTATAGTAAAGCCTGCCACCCCGAATCCCGGAGCACGCCTGGCACAGTGCGCCGTACGGGTGGCCATGTCCCGTCCGGCGCGGCACTGTTTCCATGTTGACCCTGATGTCATCCACGACGGGCTGCCAGAGTGGCCCACGGGCGGTGGGACCCTTCAGGTAGAGAGACACCCGAAGGCGGCCTGGCCTCCCCCAGTCGGCCCAAGACAGTGCCGGCTCTCCCAGGCCGGCTTGCCGCCCCCTCGAAGGAGACGCCCCATTAAGGATAAAAGACGCGGTGAGGCTACAGTGATCACTCGCCGGACAGCGGCGCTGTAGCCACGCCCACCTCGACGAAGCCCTCGTCACCAGGATTGAGCAACAGTAACCAGCCACCGACAAGGCCCTGGACAGTGGGGCCAGCCTGTCGACCCAGGAGCCGGCAGCCGGCGGGACCCACCAGCCGGCGGGCCCCAGCAGCCGGCGCAGAAGCGGCGAGTGTAGACACAGACGGCTGGGCCCCATGCCTAGCCGGATTACCATTGTACCCCCAGGGGGTAGGCCTATATAAACCCCCCGGGACACCCATGCAAAGGGTTGATCCCTGCTAGTTCTAAACACCACATAGGGAGGAGAAGAGAACGGGCAGAGTCTTTCTTCCTCCTCTCGCCAAACAGCTCAAGGAGCATCGTGTAGCTACTTGTTCATCTAGTGATCATGCGGAGACCCCGTAGAGCAGCAGTAGGGGTGTTATCTCCACGGAGAGCCCCGAAGCTGGGTAAGATTCGCCGGCGTGCATGTCTTCGCCTCATCCCGTTTCCAGGCACCGGCGATGTTTTACTGGCTCCCACAACGATAAGCCACCCGTTGGCATATGTCGCACCTACCACCCGACATTTGGCGCCCACCATGGGGCCAGGTGCACCGTCGTCCGGAGACCTGTTCTGGACGGGAACCCTCATCCTCCCCCGCGAGCGTAGCCAGCCCGGCACGCCCGATGGCGCTTGCCACGACGCGCTGCAAGGCGTCACCAACGCCTGCGCAGCGAGCAGCCTCGCCGATCTCCTGACAAGACCCTCATCTCCGACGAGCGCGCCTCCGACGCGGGCACCGACCACCTCGTCGACCTCCTCGGCCAGCTCCATGTCTCCGGCGAGCCTGCTGTGGACTTGGAGTCGGTTGGCTCCACCGATCCGATGCCTGTCGACTCTGACACGGCCTCATTCGATACCTTCCCCACCGACGTCGCGATCTACAACGACCCGCTTCCCCAGGCCGAATGGCTGTGACGCTGTCACCACCAAGGTGATGGTCATCGGCCACGGCGGCACTGCTGACGAGAGCGCCCACGACACCCCGCACGCGGCGGTCCATGACTTGTCCATCCCCCTCCCGGCCGACGCCGATGCTGAAGCACTGGAAGCTCGCCGCCTCGTCCTCCTCGCGGAGGGCCAGAAGTTGGTTTCCATGAGACGCCTTGCTGAGGCCCACCGACGCGAAGCCGACCGCGCCGCCTTTGGCACGCCGCCCCCAGGCGGCCCCAGCCGGGTCGGCATTGTCAGACAGCGCGGCGCTGTCATTGCCGACACGTTAGGAGTCAACCGCCCAGTCTACGCCACCCCAGTCGAGAACCTGCACGCCGCCCAGGCGGCCGTAGACGAGCTAGACGGACTGGGGGCCGAAGAACTCCCCCACATGACCCGACGCGTCCAGCAGCTAATCGATGCAGCCGTGCAGCGGCACGAAGCCGACGCCCGCACGGAAAGCCCTCCCCTGCGCCGAGATCACGACGCGACATCCCAGACGCCGACTACGGGTAGAGACCGCGTGTGGCGTGAGAAAGAGCCGGCTGCCAGCCGAAGCCAAACCCGAATCTCCATCGAGCGAGACGCAGAAGGCCACCCTCGGGCCGTGGAGTGGCTGGGCGACCCGCCTCCACCTCGGCCCCGTGGAGAGAGATATCCCACCCCGCCGCCTGTTGCGCATCCGACTCTTAGCGGCCGGCTGGGTCGCCGCGAAGGAGTCGGCAAAAATGACGCCCGCCATCGAATCGACCGCCTGGCGTGATCCCTGGCGCTGGAAGAAGAAGACGATGTCGGTCCGCCTTGCTTCGGCCCCTGCATTCGCGACAAGCCCTTCCCCAAAGGGTTCTCGCTCCCAAGAGACACGCCCAAGTACAACGGCTCCATGAAGCCGGAAGATTGGTTGATCGACTACTCCATGGCGGTTAGCATAGCCAACGGTAACAGGCACGTTGCCGTGAAGTACGTGCCCCTCATGCTGCAAGGCACGGCGTGGACCTGGCTCAATAGCCTCAAGCCATACAGCATCAACAGCTGGCTAGGTTTCACAGAAGCTTTCGTCCGCAACTTCACCAGCACCTACAAGCGGGCTCCCAAGCCCAGACAACTCTCTTTGTGTGTACAAGGCCCCGCCGAGTCTACTCGCGACTACCTCACGCGTTGGGCCGAGCTCCGCAACTCTTGCGAGGGGGTGCACGAGGTGCAAGCCATAGAGTACTTCACTGTCGGGTGCCGAGAAGGCACCCTCCTCAAGCACAAGCTTCTCTGTGACGAGCCGACTACCCTCGACGAGCTTCTGGACATAGCGGACAAGTACGCCACCGCCGACTCCTCAATGAAGACCGAGCTCCGGGTACACGCGTCTAGGAAAGTACTCAACCCGGCGCCCAAGACGCCGGCTGGGGATTCCGGCCGACGCCCACACCCGAATGACCACAAGCGCAAGGGCCCCGCGCCGCCTCCCGCCAGTCGGCAGGTGGCCACAGTCGAAGACGAGCCGCCCGAAGGGTGGCCCGCGCCCAAGAAACCCAAGGGCGGCAGGCCGGCTTGGCAGCCAACCTTCTCCCACGAGCAAACTCTCGACGCCCCGTGCAAGTTCCACAGCCGTCCAACCACACAACCCGGAAGTGCCATTGGCTCACCCGAATCTCCAAAGGCGAAGGGCTCGCGCCGCCTTCGCCTGCCGGTCCGCCGCCTCCGGCTCCGCAGCCGCCGACCGTTTGGCCCGCAGTCGGAGCCGTGCATGACGAGTTCCCCGACGAGCATGCCGCCTATGTCATCTTTACAAGCCAGCACGAAGATCGGCGCAGCAAACGCTGAGAGCACCAGGAAGTCAGCATGGTCGCTGCCAACCCCGCCGAGCACATGCACTGGTCAGAAAAACCTATCAGCTGGAGCCAGGCCGACCACCCAGAGGTGATGCCATCTCCCGGCTCTTACGCGTTGGCTCTGGATGCCACCCTTGCAACGGACAGACGCGCCGCCCGTTTCTCCCGCGTGCTGATAGACGGCGGGAGCAGCATCAACATCTTATATCGTGACACCCTGGAGAAGCTGAACGTCAAGACGAAGCAACTCATGCCTACCCGGATAGTGTTCCATGGCATCGTACCCGGCTTGTCCTGCTCCCCCATTGGCAAGATCAAGATTGATGTACTCTTTGGGGACAAGGAGCATTTCCGTCGGGAAGCAATCTGGTTTGAAGTAGTGGACCTGGAGAGCCCCTACCATGCATTGCTTGGCCGACCTGCCTTGGCCAGGTTCATGGCAGTTCCCCACTATGCATACCTCAAGATGAAGATGACGAGCACCAGGGGCATCATCACCATAGCCGGCGATTACAAGAAGTCCTCTGAGTGCGCAGCAGCCAGCAGCCGACTGGCCGAGTCCCTTGTGATTGCCGAAGAAAAGAAGATGTTGGACCGGGTCGTGGCCATGGCCGGCAAGCAGTCGGCCCTGTCCCCCGATCCCAAGGAGTATGATGCCCATGGATCTTTCCAGCCGGCCAAGGAGACGAAGAAGATACCCCTTGACCCCGAGCACCCAGAGAGGTTTGCCGTCATTGGGGCAAACCTAAACAACAAATAGGAAGGCGAGCGCGCCGATTTCCTCCGTGAGAATCGGGACATCTTTGCATGGTCCCCCAAGAACATGCCGGGTGTTCCGAAGGAATTCGCCGAGCACAAACTACACATCCGAGAAGACGCAAAACCAGTCAAACAACCCCTCCGCCGACTATCGGAGGAGAAAAGAAGGATTGTGGGAGAGGAGATAGCCCGACTTCTGGCAGCCGGCTTCATTATGAAAGTTTTCTTTCCAGAGTGGCTGGCCAACCCGGTCCGCGTTTTTAAAGAAGAACAACAAGTGGCGCATGTGCATAGACTACACGAGCCTCAACAAGGCCTGCCCCAAAGATCCCTTTGCGCTGCCAAGGATTGACCAAGTGATAGACTCCACGGCCGGATGCGAGCTGTTGAGTTTCTTGGATGCTTACTCGGGATACCACCAGATAAAGTTAGATTTGGTTGACCGCCTGAAGACCACCTTCATCACACCATTCGGAGCCTTCTGCTACCTGACTATGACATTCGGCTTGAGAAATGCCGGTGCCACTTTTCAGCGTTGCATGCAGAAGTGCCTCCTCAAGCAGCTCGGCAGAAATGCCCACGTCTACGTAGACGACATTGTGGTGAAGACGGAGAAGCGTGGCACCTTGCTAGAAGATCTCAAGGAAACATTTGAGAACCTACGCCGGTTCCAAATCAAGCTCAACCCCGAGAAATGCGTGTTCGGAGTGCCAGCCGGCCAGCTCCTAGGCTTCCTGGTCTCCGAACGCGGCATCGAATGCAACCCGGCAAAGATCAAGGCCATTGAGAGAATGGCAATTCCCACCAAACTTCGAGACGTCCAGAAGTTTACCGGATGCTTGGCCTCCCTGAACTGCTTCATCAGCCAGCTCGGAGAGAAAGCTCTCCCCCTCTACTGCCTCATGAAGAAGACCACTCACTTCGAGTGGAATGACCAAGCCGACCAAGCTTTTCACGAGCTGAAGAAGATGCTGGCCACACCGCCGGTCCTGGCAGCGCTGACTGAGAAAGAGCCCATGCTCCTCTACATCGCCGCAACTAGCCGGGTGGTCAGCACCGTCATCGTAGTCCAACGCCCAGAAGAGGGCCGAGCCCAGCCGGTCCAGAGGCCGGTGTACTATTTGAGTGAGGTACTGTCTGCCTCGGAGCAGAACTACCCGCACTACCAAAAGATGTGCTATGGTGTGTACTTCGCCGCCAAGAAGCTGAAGCCCTACTTCCAAGAGCATCCCATCATGGTCATATGCACCGCCCCGCTGGCCGAGATCATAGGCAGCCGGGATGCATCCGACCGGGTGGCGAAATGGGCCATCGAGCTGGCCCCTTACACGATCTTCTACCAGCCTCGCACCGCCATCAAGTCCCAGGCATTGGCCGACTTCCTCATCGACTGGGCCGAGACCCAGTACCTGCCGCCGGCTCCCGACTCCACTCATTGGCGCATGCACTTCGCTGGGTCCAAGATGCGCACTGGCTTGGGAGCCGGTGTCGTCCTTACCTCTCCCAAAGGTGACAAGCTCAGATACACGCTGCAAATTCACTTTGCCGCCTCCAACAATGTAGCCGAGTACGAGGCGCTCATACACGGGCTCCGACTTGCCAAAGAGCTCGGCATTCGCCGGATCCTATGTTATGGCGACTCGGACTTGGTGGTCCAGCAATCATCCTTCGACTGGGATGCCAAGGATGCAAATACGGCAAGCTACCGCTTCCTCGTTCAACAAATCAATGGGTATTTTGAAGGATGCGAGTTCCTCCATGTACCGCGAGCCGACAACAAGCCAGCTGATGCTCTGGCTCGAATAGGCTCCACCCGGCAAGCAATACCAACCGGTGTCTCTCTACAACGCCTCCTCAAGCCGTCTATCAAGCCGTCTCCAGAGTTCGATTCCATCTTCATGTCGCCTGACCCCGATGCGGCTGGGTCCGGCTCGAAGAACCAAGCAGGTGACCCGGGGACTTCGACAGTCGGCCCAGGGACATCAGTAAGCGGCTCGGGGACTTCCGTAGTTACACCCGGCTCAGGGACTGCGGTAGTCGGCCCGGGGACTACACCAACACAACAGCCGGTGGCCGACTCCAGCATTTCACCACCCAGCCCGCCCGCCCTGGTCGCAGTAGCCACATTGGCAATAGAAGAAGTCGCAGCTCCATCATGGGCTCAGTCCATCCTCAACTTCCTAATAAACCAAGACCTTCCGGCTGACGAAATAGAGGCAAGACAACTCCAATGCCGAGCCGGAGCATACACAATCGTCAACAGAGAGCTCGTCAAGCGCAGTGTCACTGGAGTCCTCCAGCGATGCGTCGAGCAAGAGAAGGGCATTGCAATCCTCAGAGACATCCACCAAGGAGAATGCAGCCACCATGCGGCCTCATGATCACTCGTCGCCAAAGCCTTCCGCCATGGTTTCTTTTGGCCGACTGCTTTGGATGACGCCAAGGAGTTAGTTAAACATTGCAAAGGGTGCCAACTCTTCAGCTCCAAGCAACACATGCCGGCTTCAGCACTCAAGACCATCCCCCTCACTTGGCCCTTCGCCGTTTGGGGACTGGACATGGTGGGCCCATTCAAGACGGCGCGCGGCGGCATGACACATCTGCTTGTCGCCATGGACAAATTCACCAAATGGATTGGGGCAAAGCCGATCAAGAAGCTGAATGGGCCGACTGCCGTGACATTCATCGCAGATATAACAACTCGGTACGGCGTGCCACACAGCATCATCACCGACAATGGCACGAATTTCGCCAAGGGAGCCTTGGCACGTTTCTGCGTGATGCAAGGCATCCGGTTGGACTTGGCGTCCGTCGCCCACCCGCAGTCAAACGGCTAGGTCGAGCGAGCCAACGGCCTCATCCTTTCCGGCATCAAGCCCCGACTGGTCGTACCACTGGAGCATTCAGCCGGCTGTTGGCTCGATGAGCTGCCATCCGTCCTCTGGAGTCTGCGCACTACTCCAAACAAGTCAACCGGCTTCACTCCTTTCTTCCTCGTGTATGGTGCCGAGGCGGTCATTCCAACCGACATCGAGTTCGACTCACCTCGGGTAGCCATGTACACGGAGGCGGAGGCCAAGGAAGCACGAGAAGACGGCGTCGACCTGCTGGAAGAGGGCCGACTGTTAGCCCTCAGCCGGTCCGCCATCTATCAGCAGGGCCTGCGCCGCTACCACAGCCGGAAGGTCAAGCCAAGATCCTTCCAAGAGGGCGATCTTGTGCTCCGGCTGATCCAGGGAACAACCGGCCAACACAAGCTCTCGACCCCTTGGGAGGGCCCCTTCGTCATCAGCAGAGCTTTAGGCAATGACTCCTATTACCTAATCGACGCATAGAAACCCAAGGCACGCAAGAGAGACGACTCCGGCAAGGAGTCGGAACGACCATGGAACGCCAACCTCCTCCGAAGATTTTACAGTTGAAATGCAGTATGTATCATGCTAACTTTTGTACTAAGTACGAGACAATAGGCCCCCCGAGGAGAGCTCGGGGACTGCCATCTTTTATCTATGAATGAAGAGTATCATGCTTACGACCTTGCCATTACATTCACTTTTTCCGTCCGGCACCGGGTTCGACTAGTCGGCCCGGGGACTGGCCGCCTGGAGTTATATTAGAAGTCCTACCCGCGGTCAGACAAGTAGTGTGCCGGCACCCAAGCTTTCTCTCGCCAAAAGTCGCAGTTTGAAGCACCGGCTGTCCGGCTGACAAGAGTTAAAGGCAGGAAAGGATGCCCACACGAAAAATGGCTAGAGACTAACGAACTAATATAACAAAAGCCGGTTTTGTCTCCTACCACCGACCGACTACCAGAGTAGCCGGCCGGCCGGCTTCCATTCACTTCACTTCAATCCAAGAAAGCTCGAGTATTTGCCTCCCCAAAAGGGGAAGGCGGCAAAGGAAACAGCCTAAGGATAAAAAGCATACGTGAATGGAAACCAAACATGCACACAATCATATTTACACAAAAGACCTTCGCAAGGCCAGCATTCAACATAGTTCGAATACACCCCCAGTGGGTGGAACTGCGCAAGTTTAATAAAATTGTTCAAAGGGTAACAAGCAGGAAAAGCAAGGGCGGCAGACTAAGCCAGGGGAGCGACTGGCGAGTCGGGCAGGTCGGCGGAAACGACAGTGCCGGCTGGAGGAGTGGCCGGCTGGCGAACCTCGGCATGATCACTGCCCCTCGCTAAAGGCGCGCTTGTGCGCGCCTCGTTGCTGGAGGCACGGTCAGGCTGAGGCTGGCTGGCTGTTTCACCGGCCGGCTCGATGTCTTCGCTTCCTCTCCTTCGTCGTCTTCGCCTTCGTCGCTGGAGGCGATCTCCTCTGCCGAGTCCTCACCCGCTGCCTGGTCCAGCCCGAACCACTCCTCCGGCTGGGCAACGCCATCCTCATTTATTTCAGGAGCAAAGACGCGGATGTCAGTGCACTCGGCGATCGTCGATGCACGCTGAGCAATAGCCGACCGCACCTCTTCTATCTCCTCGTTGGCCTCTAGCCGCCAGGTGCGCAGCTGGTCCAGGTTCAGCCCCGGATACCAAGCTCGGACGAACTCCAGCGCCCTCCCAGCTCCAAGCCGGGCCGCTGATGCTTTCCAAGCCTCGAAACGGCCAACAACAACCTCCAGCCAGTCGGCAGTCCGACTCGGGGTGCGGGGAATCATCTCGCCTGGCCAAAGGGCGGCCAACACCTGCGCTCCGGCACGCTGGAGGCGGCGGAGCATACGATGAGCCAGCTGCAGCCGCGCTTGGACCGCCAAGAGTTGCTCCTCAAGCGTCCAGCTCGCGCCCGGCGCGATGTCGGCCCCCGCCTGACGGCCCGCTTCGCAATGGGCCTTGATGATTTGGGTAGCGAAGACGGAGTAGCCGGGAAAGTAGCCTGCACAGAGAATAAAAAGAAGCACAAGTTAGAACACAAATCAGGCGGCAAGGGGCAAGCAAGGAGCGAGGAAGGCGGCTTACCATCGATTAAATGCTCAATACGGCCGAAGCCTTCATTCAGCGCTTGCCTGGTCTCAGCCCAGCCCGCCGCTTCAGTCTCGAACTCGGCCCTCAGGACGGCTTCGCTATCCTGCGCCTTCTTCAGGGCCGCCTTGTGGCTCTCCTCCTGGTCAGCCAGCTTCTTGGCCAGGCGGTCACGCTCCAGGACCATGGCGTCATACTCGGTTTCCTTGGCGCGAAGGGCGGCCTGCGCCTCGCTGAGCTGCCCCCTCAAGTCGGCATTGGCTCCTGTGAGCACGAAAGACAAAAGAAAAACCAATAAGGTGAAGTCGTCAGGGAAGATCCGACCCGACTGCTCAGCAGCTGGCCCGAATCTCGGGGACTACACCCAGTGGGTGCGCTGACGCGCCCCCACAGGAGATGAACGAAACCAAGTACGCACTCCGGCTGCTGATCAGGTCTTCGGTTCTCCGGCCCAGCTCCTGAGCCTGGGAGTTGAAGGCAGTAGCGCGAAGGTTATGATACTCCTGAAAGAACAGACAGGAGGCGGGTATAAGATGGTTGTCCGGACCTAGTAAGTTCCGAGCCGCCTGCGCAGCAGCCGACTCGGAACTCGGGGACTACACCCAGTGGGTGTGCTGACGCGTCCCCACGAAAGAAATCAAGAGAACAAAACAACCAAGGCTAGAAGACTCACCCGGATGACGGCCCGCGTCGCAAGGAACTCCTGGGTGTATTTCTGCAGCGAGGCGGCTTGGGCCTGAAGCCGGTTCCGAACCTCTTGGGCCGCCACGTTCAGCTCGCCCGTCCCCCCGCTGGGAGTCCACTCAGATGTACCGGTGCTGGCCGCCTCCAGGGCCTCCGCTGTCTGGCTGGCACCCGTAACTCGGTGCGGCTCCGGCGCAGCGGTGCCTCCCCCCTGCGCGCCGGTGCATTGCCGGCTGCACCTCGAGGCCGGCTCCTGCTTCCGGCTCACCCCCGGCCGGCTGCTCTAGCGCCGCAGCGGATTGGCCGCTTTGGCCCGCTCCGGTCGGCGCTGTCTGCGGCGTCCCTTCCACGGAGGCCACATGGTCCTCCCTCCTCTCCATCACCGGCGGGTCTCGGTCGACCTCCTCCATCGAGGGCACTGGGATGTCGGGGGCCACGGCTGCCGCATCCGTCTCCATCGGGGACCTCCTCCGCCTCCGTCTCCGCGGCTGCCGCATCCGCCCAGGCCTTAGCCGCCGCGTCGGCTTGCTCCTTCGTAGCCTGGGCGGTCCTTCGCTCCGCCGCCTCCCGCTCCTCCCGCTCCTCCCGCGCATTCCGCTCCATGGCCTCCCTAAGGTCGGCGCGGGGATCCACGCGACGGGAGCCCGAAGACCCTCCAGTCGGCCCGACTATGGAGCCGCCCGGACCCCGCTCAAGGGAAAGCGGTGCCCTGTCCGGCAAGCAAAGAAAGGTTTAGAAGAGTTTCGGTCGAAAGGGACAACGAAAAATATATATACAAGGCATTCGACGACTTACGCCGAGATCGCCTACGGCTGTTTTACCGCCTTATGCTTCGCGGCCGCCTCATCTCGCTTGGTCGCCGCTGTGGAAGCCTTGGATTTCTTCGGCCGGCTGCCGAAGAGGATCGACGCGGCCCGGCGCTTCTGCGCGCCGCCACAGGCAGCCGGCGCGGCGGACGAGCTCGCGCCTTGATGATCAGGCGCCGGCTGGCGGCGCGGGGCGACTTCGACCTCGGCATCGTCCGGCCAGTCCTCGAAGCTGGCCCCGAGCCCCGCGCCTCCGGCCTCGTCACTTCCCCCCACAATGACGTCTTCCATGGTGGCCGCACCCAGGTCCGGATCATCGGCATCATCCACCGTGCGGTCGGGGAGGAGCTGGCGCTCTACCCCTGCGGCCCCGGTCGTCGGCGGAAGGAGAGGGTTCTGCTAAGGGCAAACCAACTGATCAGAGGCCGGCTATCACGAGGCCGGCTACCAACGGAAGAAAAGAAGGAAAAACTTACGACGGGCGGAGGGTTGGCGCGATAGTACGGCTCCTTGCCGTATCGCCAGTCCTCAGCGAGCTTGCAGTTGGAGATATAGTTCACCATGTAAGACACCTCTGCATGAGGCATCTCCCTGGTGCTCAGCCGGCATGGGTCGAAGCGGCCGCTCATCTGACAAATCATGTGAGGTCGGCTTTGGAGGGGAAGTACCCGACGCTCCATGAAGGCGGCCACCAAGTCGGCTCTTGTCAGGCCCTCCGACTGGATCATCACCCGAAGCCGGGAGACGGCTGCGTTCCCAGCCTGAGACAACAACCTGGCCTGGTAGCTCCACGAAGGTCGCCTCCCAGCCGGCGGGCCGGCTTCATAAGCCGGCAGGTTGACGTAGTCGCCTTGTTGGGCGACGTTCTTCACGTAAAAGTAAGACTTCTGCCAGAGCTTCACCGACTGGATCAGCGGGATGGGCGGGAACGGGTTGTTCTTGCCCGACCGCCTCATGGCAATATAGGCTCCGCAGGGGGCGGGCACGCCCGCGACGACGGTGCCAAGCTTGCTCTGGAAGAATTCCCCCCAGAGCTCGAGCGTGGGGAGGACCCCAAGGAATCCTTCGCACAGAGTGACGAAGGACGACAGCAACATCACCACGTTGGGCGCGAGGTGATGCGGCTGGAGGTTGTAGAAGTCGAGGAAGGCTCGAAGGAACCTGCTCGCCGGAAGGCCGAAGCTGCGCAGGCAGTGCGAGCGGAAGATCACCCGCTCGCCCTCCTCCGGTGCTGGCGAAATCTCCTTCTCCGGCGCTTGATGAACCCGCACGAAGTTCTCGCCCGGCAGGCGCCGCGTCTGATGGAGGAACTCGACGTGATCCTCATGGACGTTAGAGCCATTCCACGAGCTTGATAGCGCCATGGGGCAACACGGCGAGAAGCAAGACGATGCGACGGTGGAGCGGCGCAGCAATAGGTTGCCGCGGTGGCAGAAAGAAGAAGAAGGAAGACGAGGAGGGGCGGAGCGAGGGGGAGCGTGCGAGCCTCTGTCTCTCCCCTCCTCCCCCTACTTATAGACCCGCGCGGCGGAGCCGAGGAGGCGTGGCGTGGGGGAACGTGGGGATCAACGGTGCCCACTCCCCCATATCCCGCGATTATTGCGCCTTGATGGCGTAATAAAATCGCCACGGGAAGGCGAGCGGTCCGCGCGGGCCGCAGAAGATCCACGCTCGGGCCGAGGCCTAGGAGTGGCGGGCCCGGGCCTGCGGTGGCGTCCCGCCGCGCGCGTGCACTGGTAGGGTTTCCTTGCCACGTGGCCCGCGGGATGGCCTGCAGTCAGCTCGCAGGTCGACCGCGTTCCCGCCTACGAGAAACGGAGCTCTCCAAAGACGGCACACACAAGCAAAGCCAGCCCCTCAGGATAGGAAGCTGACCAAGCTTCTCGCCCCTTTGTCAGCATCGAAGCTCGATCAGCTTCGGGGACTACTATCGTAGTAAATGATCACGGGTAGCCTAGCCGACTCCCCCTGGCCTTTCTGAAAAAATTACGAGTCGATCCAGCCCTCAAGAATCCAAGACGTGGGGCCGCCTTCCCCTGGCCGGCTGTCTCCCAGGCCAACTATCAGAAGGCAGCCCGACTCCAGCCCTCATGAAGAAAGCCACGGGAGGGCCGGCTCCGAGAAGCCGGTCGCGAGAAGGCCAGCTCCCACAAAGTGGTCAAGATCGTACCCTCGAAGTCTGCATCCACATAACGGCGACGTGACGGGGCGTGGCTACAGTAAAGCCTGCCAGCCTTGAATCTCGGAGCACGCTTGGCACAGTGCGCTGTACGGGTGGCCATGTCCCGTCCGGCGCGGCACTGTTGCCACGTTGACCCTAATGTCATCCACGACGGGCTGCCAGAGTGGCCCACGGTCGGTGGGCCCCTTCGGGCAGAGAGACACCCGAAGGCGGCCTGGCCTCCCCCAGTCGGCCCAAGACAATGCCGGCTCTCCCAGGCCGGCTTGCCGCCCCCTCGAAGGAGACGCCCCATTAAGGAGACAAGACGCGGTGAGGCTACAGTGATCACCCGCCGGACGGCGGCATTGTACCCACGCCCACCTCGACGAAGCCCTCGTCGCCAGGATTGAGCAGCAGTAACCAGCCACCGACAAGGCCCTGGACAGTGGGGCCAGCCTGTTGACCCAGGAGCCGGCAGCCGGCGGGACCCACCAGCCGGCGGGCCCCAGCAGCCGGCGCAGAAGCCGGCGAGTGTAGACACAGACGGCTGGGCCCCACGCCCAGCCGGATTACCATTCTACCCCCGGGGGGTAGGCCTATATAAATCCCCCGGGACACCCATGCAAAGGGTTGATCCCTGCTAGTTCTAAACACCACATAGGGAGGAGAAGAGAACGGGAAGAGCCTTTCTTCCTCCTCTCGCCAAACAGCTCAAGGAGCATCGTGTAGCTACTTGTTCATCTAGTGATCATGCGGAGACCCCGTAGAGCAGCAGTAGGGGTGTTATCTCCACGGAGAGCCCCGAAGCTAGGCAAGATTCGCCGGCGTGCATGTCTTCGCCTCATCCCGTTTCCAGGCACCGGTGATGTTTTACTGGCTCCCACAATGATAAGCCACCCGTTGGCATATGTCGCACCTACCACCCAACACGAAGTCTGCCACATGGCAGCAATAAATTCATGGAGCGACACGGCTATCACCTTCAATGCCAGTGACGAACCTAAATTCTGAACAGCCCGAGCACCAGCCACCTTGTTCCTCAGTCCAATTGTGGACGACTTTCGGCTTACTAAAGTGCTCATGGACGGCGACAGCGGATTAAACCTCATTTATGAGGAGACTCTTCAAAAAATGGAAATAGACGGAAACCGTATTGAGCAAAGCAGCACGACCTTCCGAGGAATCATCCCCAGTCGGGAGGCACATTGCGCTGGGAAAATCACACTAGATGTGGTATTCGGCACTCCGGAGAATTACATGTCCGAATAAATTACATTCCAAGTGGCCCCGTTCAGTAGCAGATACCACACCCTTCTAGGGCGGGAGGCATTCACGATCTTCCAAGCCATACCCCATTACGGGTACATGAAGCTCAAAATGCCCGGGCCCAACAGAATCATCACTCTAGCTAGTGATCCGGACATAGCACTCCGCGCTGAAAACAAAACAGCCGCACTGGCCCTCGAGGCATTATCCGAAGCCCTTGCGGCGGAGGAATTAACTATGCTGCACTCCATAGTGGACAGGGACGACGTGATACTCGACAAAAGATCCAAGTCCACCTCTTTTAAACCAGCGGATGAAATAGTCAAATTCCAAGTCCATCCAACGGACCCCACACAAACAACATCCATTGGGGCACAGTTAAACCCCGCTGTAGACGCTGCACTACGGGAGTTCCTGCGCGAGAATTGGGACATATTCGCCTGGCATCCTTCAGGCATGCCAGGAATCCCACACAGGCTGGCCGAGCATAGCCTTAACATTCTAAAAGGATTCAAGCCGGTCAAGCAGACTCTTCGGCATTTCTCTGAACCTAAGCAACAAGCCATGGGAGAGGTGCTAGCCAAGTTACTGGAGGCCAGATTCATTAGAGAAATAAAACATCCGGACTGGCTAGCAAACCTGGTGATGGTACCAAAGAAGGACAAATCCTGGCGCCTATGCGTCGACTTCAAGGACCTTAATAAGGCTTGCCCAAAGGATCCCTTCCCACTCCCTCGCATGGATCAAATTATCGACGCCACCGCAGGACACGACTCATTGTGCTTCCTCGACGCATACTCCGATTACCACCAAATTAAGATGGCGGAGTCTGATCAAGCCGCAACGGCATTTATCACTCCATACGACCCCTTCTGTTTTAACACAATGCCCTTCGGGCTCAAAAACGCCGGCGCAACGTATCAACGCATGATTCAGACAGGTCTGGAAAAGCAGATCGGCAAAATAGTGGAGGCATACATAGACGATGTGGTCGTTAAAACCAGACACGTCGACTCCTTAATAGACGACTTGAGGCTCATGTTCGACAATCTCCGAACATACGACATTAGCTCAATCCGGAAAAATGCGTTCTCGGCGTGCCTGCCGGAAAGCTCCCTGGGCTTCATCGTCTCCAGTAGAGGAATTGAAGCAAATCCGGCTAAAATCCGAGCTCTGTCGCAGTTGGCTATCCCAATTGACCTCAAGTAAACCCAGAAGTTAACTGGATGTGTGGCGGCCTTAAGCCGCTTTATCTCCCGATTAGGAGAAAAGGCACTCCCCCTTTATCGCCTTCTTCGGCGCACCGAACACTTTGAGTGGACGGACGTAGCCACAGCCGGATTAGAAGAAATAAAAGCCATCCTGGCCACCAACCTAATCTTGGCCGCACCAACTGTCGGCGAACCAATGTTGTTATATATAGCGGCAACTCACCAAGTTGTAAGCGCAGTGCTCGTCGTCGAACGAGAGACGGACGGACATAAATTCCCACTTCAAAAGCCGGTGTATTATGTATCCACTATCCTCACTCTATGCAAACCACGGTACCCACATTATCAAAAGATAGCATACACGGTATTCATGGCATCCCGGAAATTACGACACTACTTTCAAGAGTGTTCAATTGATTGTTGAGGAAATCGTTAACTGGTAGCTGCTCGGTGGGTTGGTGAGTAGGGAATTAATAGGCTAATCGGCAAGTTAATCGGCCATTTAATCAATTAATCGGACGATTTATCGGGTTATCAGCTACTCGGGGACCCTATGAGTAGGGATTAATCGGCAAGTTAACTGGTTAATCGGATGAATTCTTGAACAGGGTTTCAATTACGGTGGCCTCAGAAGTACCACTCAACGACATAATAAACAACCGCGATGCCACGGGCCGGATTGCCAAATGGGCTATCAAGCTCCTCCCGTTCAACATAACATATAGACCACGACGAGCCATTAAGTCGCAAGTACTGGCCGATTTCATCGCCGAGTGGACAGAAGCCGAACTCCCTAAAGAGTACGGCGCGTACTACAATTGGATCATGCACTTTGACGGCTCTAAAATGCTGGCTAGTCTGGGGGCTAGCGTCGTCCTGACGTCCCCCACCGGAGACACAATCCAATACGTACTCCAAATACTATACACAGACTCCAACAACATAGCCGAATACGAGGCCCTATTACATGGTCTCCGGATGGCAGTTTCCATGGGCATTCAACGCCTGGAGGTGCGTGGGGACTCGAACCTTGCAATATCTCAAATAAATGGAGACTTTGATGCCAAGGATCCGAAAATTGCGGCATATCGCAATGCCGTCCTAAAAATGTCAGCTCGGTTCGAGGGGCTTGAATTCCACCATGTGGCTTGGGAAAACAACCAGGCGGCCGATATCCTCGCCTGTATCGGTGCTAAGCACGACCTTGTCCCACCTAACATCTTCTTGGAAAGGCTGTTTAAGCCATCCATGGTATGGGAAGGGGACACCGGTAACAATAGTCCGGACCCGGCCACAACACTAGATACCGAACACTCTAACACAATCGGAGGCTCTGCCATCGAAACAACACCTTCAGCCCACGTGACAATGGCCGTCATCGCCCCATAGACAGAACCATTCCTAGCCTACCTAACCAGGCAGGAACTACCCGAGGACCAAAATGAGGCACGCTGCATAGTGCGGCGATCTAAAGCCTACAAGGTCCATGAGCGAGAGCTTTATAAGAAAAGCACTACCGGAGTCCTTCAAAGGTGCATCTCCGAAGAGGAAGGGAGGAAGCTTTTGGCAGATATCCATGCTGGACTCGGCGGTCACCACGCCGCAGCCCGGGCCCTTGTAAGCAAGGCCTTCCATACAGGTTTCTATTGGCCGACGGTCCGAGCAGATGCACATGATCTGGTCCAACGTTGCGTCGGTTGCCAGCTTTTTGCAAACCAAAGCCATATGCCGCCTACCGCTCTCCAAACAATCCCCATTACTTGGCCCTTTGTGGTCTGGGGGCTTGATATGGTCGGACCCCTCAAAGGGGAACCCATAAGAAAAAAATACTTACTGGTCAAGGCGGATAAATTCACCAAATGGATAGAAGCCAAACCCATTAAAACGGCTGAATCCGGACCGGTGATAGACTTCATATATGGGGTTGTACAACGTTATGGCGTCCCCACAGCATCATCACTGACAACGGCACGAACTTTACAGTTGATGAGGTAAAACTTTGGTGCAGCAACATGGGCATCAAGCTCGATTATGCTTCTGTCTATCACCCGCAAACTAACGGTCAAGTCGAGCGAGCAAATGGTCTTATCATGAGCGGCATCAAACCCAGATTAGTGCGGTCCTTAAAGGAATCAAACACGCACTGGGTAGAGGAGCTCGACTCCGTACTATGGGGGCTGCGAACCACGCCGAATCGCACTACCGGATATACACCGTTTTTATGGTGTACGACACAAAGGCGGTTCTGCCTTGCGACATAATTCATGACTCACCTCAAGTGTGCATGTACGAAGAAAAAGAGGCCGAGCTCGATCGGCATGACAGTTTGGACGCCCTGGAGGAGGAGCGCGACGTGGCAAAAGCTCGTTCCGCATTCTATCAGCAACAGGCTCGAAAGTATCAAAGCAGAGAAGTACGAGCCAAAACCTATAACGTTGGCGAACTAGTTCTACGCCTGCCGGAGAAGAAAAAGAACAAGCTCAAGCCCAAATTGGAAGGTCCCTTCATTATTGACCAGGTTCTGACTGGTGGAGCGTACCGTCTGTGGGATGCATCAGACAATCGACTCGAGCCAAACCCAAGGAACGCAGCCAGACTCCGAAGATTCTACGCCTAGTGCCGGACTCTATGTTCGTCTCCTTACCCCCGTCAATTTTTTGCATATCCGTTATCTGTCTTTTCTCTCTTTCTCTCTTCTGTTTTCTTCTCCTCAAGGCCTTAAAAGGCTAACTTGTGTCTTGACTACACAATCTTGACGCGCTAACCGCGCTGATTATACCTGGGGGCTTCTTATATAGAAGCTTAATATAACTATTTTTCTGGGCTTTATGCCCCACACATGTGTTATCCTTCCACATATACCTTTTTTCACCATTATATGCATCAATATGACTTAAGTTTTGGCCATGCTGAAGGAAATATGCCCTAGAGGCAATAATAATGTTATTATTTTATTTCCTTATATCATGATAAATGTTTATTATTCATGCTAGAATTGTATTATCCGGAAACATAATACTTGTGTGAATACATAGACAACGTTACAACGTAACTGGGTGATTATAAAGGAGCTCTACAGGTGTCTCCAAAGGTGAATGTTGGGTTGGCGTATTTCGAGATTAGGATTTGTCACTCCGATTGTCGGAGAGGTATCTCTGGGCCCTCTCGGTAATGCACATCACATAAGCCTTGCAAGCATTACAACTAATGAGTTAGTTGCGAGATGATGTATTACGAAACGAGTAAAGAGACTTGCCGGTAACGAGATTGAACTAGGTATTGAGATACCGACGATCGAATCTCGGGCAAGTAACATACCGATGACAAAGGGAACAACGTATGTTGTTATGCGGTCTGACCGATAAAGATCTTCATAGAATATGTAGGAGCCAATATGAGCATCCAGGTTCCGCTATTGGTTATTGACCGGAGACGTGTCTCGGTCATGTCTACATTGTTGTCGAACCCGTAGGGTCCGCACGCTTAAGGTTTCGATGACAGTTATATCATGAGTTTATGAATTTTGATGTACCGAAGTTAGTTCGGAGTCCCGGATGTGATCACGGACATGATGAGGAGTCTCGAAATGGTCGAGACATAAAGATTGATATATTGGACGGCTATATTCAGACACCGGAAGTGTTCCAGGTGATTTCGGAGAAAACCGGAGAGCCGGAGGGTTACCGGAACCCCCCGGGAGAAGTAATGGGCCATATGGGCCTTAGTGGAGAGAGAGAGGGGCAGCCAAAGGTGGGCCGCGTGCCTCCTCCCCCCTGGTCCGAATTGGACTAGGAGAGGGGGGGGGGGGGCAGCGCCCCCCTTTCCCTCTCCCTCCCCACTTCTTTCCCCCTCCTAGTAGGAGTCCTACTCCTACTAGGAGGAGGACTCCTCCTTGGCGCGCAATAGGGGCCGGCCGGCCTCCTTCCCTTGATCCTTTATATACGGGGGCAGGGGGCACCCCTAGACACACAAGTTGATCCACGTGATCATATTCTTAGCCGTGTGCGGTGCCCCCTTCCACCATAATCCTCGATAATATTGTAGCGGTGCTTAGGCGAAGCCCTGCGACGGTGGTACATCAAGATCGTCACCACGCCGTCGTGCTGACGGAACTCTTCCCCGACACTTTGCTGGATCGGAGTCCGGGGATCGTCATCGAGCTGAACGTGTGCTAAAACTCGGAGGTGCCGTAGTTTCGGTGCTTGATCGGTCGGGCCGTGAAGACGTACGACTACATCAACCGCGTTGTGCTAACGCTTCCGCTGTCGGTCTACAAGGGTACGTAGATCACACTCCCCCCTCGTTGCTATGCATCACCATGATCTTGCGTGTGTGTGGGAATTTTTTTTAAATTACTACGTTCCCCAACAGTGGCATCCGAGCCTAGGTTTTATGTGTTGATGTTATATGCACGAGTAGAACACAAGTGAGTTGTTGGCGATATAAGTCATACTGCTTACCAGCATGTCATACTTTGGTTCGACGATATTGTTGGACGAAGCGGCCCGGACCGACATTACGTGTACGCTTACGCAAGACCGGTTCTCCCGACGTGCTTTGCACATAGGTGGCTAGCGGGTGACAGTTTCTCCAACTTTAGTTGAACCGAGTGTGGCTATGCCCGGTCCTTGCGAAGGTTAAAATAGCACCAACTTGACAAACTATCGTTGTGGTTTTGATGCGTAGGTAAGATTGGTTCTTGCTTAAGCCCGTAGCAGCCACGTAAAACTTGCAACAACAAAGTAGAGGACGTCTAACTTGTTTTTGCAGGGCATGTTGTGATGTGATATGGTCAAGACATGATGCTAAATTTTATTGTATGAGATGATCATGTTTTGTAACTAAGTTATCGGCAACTGGCAGGAGCCATATGGTTGTCACTTTATTGTATGCAATGCAATGACGCTGTAATGCTTTACTTTATCACTAAGTGGTAGCGATAGTCGTGGAAGCATAATATTGGCGAGACGACAACGATGCTACGATGGTGATCAAGGTGTCGCGCCGGTGACGATGGTGATCACGATGGTGCTTCGAAGATGGAGATCACAAGAACAAGATGATGATGGCCATATCATATCACTTATATTGATTGCATGTGATGTTTATCTTTTATGCATCTTATCTTGCTTTGATTGACGGTAGCATTTTAAGATGATCTCTCACTAATTATCAAGAAGTGTTCTCCCTGAGTATGCACCATTGCGAAAGTTCTTCGTGCTGAGACACCACGTGATGATCGGGTGTGATAGGCTCTACGTTCAAATACAACGGGTGCAAAACAGTTGCACACGCAGAATACTCAGGTTATACTTGACAAGCCAAGCATATACAGATATGGCCTCGGAACACAGAGACCGAAAGGTCGAGCGTGAATCATATAGTAGATATGATCAACATAGCGATGTTCACCAATGAAACTACTCCATCTCACGTGATGATCGGACATGGTTTAGTTGATTTGGATCACATAATCACTTAGAGGATTAGAGGGATGTCAATCTAAGTGGGAGTTCTTTAATAATATGATTAATTGAACCTAAATTTATCATGAACTCAGTACCTGATAGTATCTTGCTTGTTTATGTTTGATAGATGGCCCGTGCTGTTGTTCCGTTGAATTTTAATGCGTTCCTTGAGAAAGCAAAGTTGAAAGATGATGGTAGCAATTACATGGACTGGGTCCGTAACTTGAGGATTATCCTCATTGCTGCACAGAAGAATTACATCCTGGAATAACCGCTGGGTGCCAGGCCTGCTGCTGGAGCAACACCAGATGTTATGAACGTCTGGCAGAGCAAAGCTGATGACTACTCGATAGTTCAGTGTGCCATGCTTTACGGCTTAGAATCGGGACTTCAACGACGTTTTGAACATCATGGAGCATATGAGATGTTCCAGGAGTTGAAGTTAATATTTCAAGCAAATGCCCGGATTGAGAGATATGAAGTCTCCAATAAGTTCTATAGCTGCAAGATGGAGGAGAATAGTTCTGTCAGTGAGCATATACTCAAAATGTCTGGGTATAATAATCACTTGATTCAATTGGGAGTTAATCTTCCAGATGATTGCGTCATTGACAGAATTCTCCAATCACTGCCACCAAGCTACAAGAGCTTCGTGATTAACTATAATATGCAAGGGATGAATAAGACTATTCCCGAGCTCTTCGCAATGCTGAAAGCTGCGGAGGTAGAAATCAAGAAGGAGCATCAAGTGTTAATGGTCAACAAGACCACTAGTTTCAAGAAAAAGGGCAAAGGGAAGAAGAAGGGGAACTTCAAAAAGAACAGCAAGCAAGTTGCTACTCAAGAGAAGAAACCCAAACCTGGACCTAAGCCTGCAACTGAGTGCTTCTACTGCAAGCAGACTGGTCACTGGAAGCGGAACTGCCCCAAGTATTTGGCGGATAAGAAGGATGGCAAGGTGAACAAAGGTATATGTGATATACATGTTATTGATGTGTACCTTACTAATGCTCGCAGTAGCACCTGGGTATTTGATACTGGTTCTGTTGCTAATATTTGCAACTCGAAACAGGGACTACGGATTAAGTGAAGATTGGCTAAGGACGAGGTGACGATGCGCGTGGGAAATGGTTCCAAAGTCAATGTGATCGCAGTCGGCACGCTACCTCTACATCTACCTTCGGGATTAGTATTAGACCTAAATAATTGTTATTTGGTGCCAGCGTTAAGCATGAACATTATATCTGGATCTTTTTTGATGCGAGACGGTTATTCATTTAAATCAGAGAATAATGGTTGTTCTATTTATATGAGTAATATCTTTTATGGTCATGCACCCTTAAAGAGTGGTCTATTCTTATTAAATCTTGATACTAGTGACACACATATTCATAATGTTGAAGCCAAAAGATGCAGAGTTGATAATGATAGTGCAACTTATTTGTGGCACTGCCGTTTGGGTCATATCGGTGTAAAGCGCATGAAGAAACTCCATACTGATGGGCTTTTGGAACCACTTGATTATGAATCACTTGGTATTTGCGAACCGTGCCTTATGGGTAAGATGACAAAAACACCGTTCTCCGGTACTATGGAGAGAGCAACAGATTTGTTGGAAATCATACATACAGATGTATGTGGACCAATGAATATTGAGGCTCGTGGCGGATATCGTTATTTTCTCACCTTCACAGATGACTTAAGCAGATATGGGTATATCTACTTAATGAAACATAAGTCTGAAACGTTTGAAAAGTTCAAAGAATTTCAGAGTGAAGTTGAAAATCATCGTAACAAGAAAATAAAATTCCTACGATCTGATCGTGGAGGAGAATATTTGAGTTACAAGTTTGGTCTACATTTGAAACAATACGGAATAGTTTCGCAACTCACGCCACCCAGAACACCACAGGGTAACGGTGTGTCCGAACGTCGTAATCGTACTTTACTAGATATGGTGCGATCTATGATGTCTCTTACTGATTTACCGCTATCGTTTTGGGGATATGCTCTAGAGACGGCCGCATTCACGTTAAATAGGGCACCATCAAAATCTGTTGAGACGACGCGTTATGAACTGTGGTTTGGCAAGAAACCAAAGTTGTCGTTTCTGAAAGTTTGGGGCTGCGATGCTTATGTGAAAAAGCTTCAACCTGATAAGCTCGAACCCAAATCGGAGAAATGTGTCTTCATAGGATATCCAAAGGAAACTATTGGATACACCTTCTATCACGGATCCGAAGGCAAGACTTTTGTTGCTAAATTCGGGAACTTTCTAGAGAAGGAGTTTCTCTCGAAAGAAGTGAGTGGGAGGAAAGTAGAACTTGACGAGGTAACTATACCTGCTCCTTTATTGGAAAGTAGTACATCATAGAAATCAGTTTCTGTGACACCTACACCAATTAGTGAGGAAGCTAATGATAATGATCATGAAACTTCAGAACAAGATACTACTGAACCCCGATCAACCAGAGTAAGATCCCTGCCAGAGTGGTACGGTAATCCTGTTCTGGAAGTCATGCTACTAGATCATGATGAACCTACGAACTATGAAGAAGCGATGATGAGCCCAAATTCCGCAAAATGGCTTGAAGCCATGAAATCTGAGATGGGATCCATGTATGAGAACAAAGTATGGACTTTGGTTGACTTGCCCAATGATCGGCAAGCAATTGAGAATAAATGGATCTTCAAGAAGAAGACTGACGCTGACGGTAATGTTACTGTCTACAAAGCTCGACTTGTCGCAAAAGGTTTTCGGCAAGTTCAAGGGATTGACTACGATGAGACCTTCTCACTCGTATCGATGCTTAAGTCTCTCTGAATCATGTTAGCAATTGCCGCATTTTATGATTATGAAATTTGGCAAATGGATGTCAAAACTGCATTCCTGAATGGATTTCTGCAAGAAGAGTTGTATATGATGCAGTCGGAAGGTTTTGTTGATCCGAAGGGAGCTAACAAAGTGTGCAAGCTCCAGTGATCCATTTATGGACTGGTGCAAGCCTCTCGGAGTTGGAATAAACGCTTTGATAGTGTGATCAAAGCATTTGGTTTTATACAGACTTTTGGTGAAGCCTGTATTTACAAGAAAGTGAGTGGGAGCTCTGTAGCATTTCTGATATTATATGTAGATGACATATTACTAATCGGAAATGATATAGAATTTCTGGATAGCATAAAGGGATACTTGAATAAGAGTTTTTCAATGAAAGACCTCGGTGAAGCTGCTTACATATTGGGCATTAAGATCTATAGAGACAGATCAAGACGCTTAACTGGACTTTCACAAAGCACATACCTTGACAAAGTTTTGAAAAAGTTCAAAATGGATCAAGCAAAGAAAGGATTCTTGCCTGTGTTACAAGGTGTGAAATTGAGTAAGACTCAAAGTCCGACCAATGCAGAAGATAGAGAGAAAATGAAAGACGTTCCCTATGCTTCAGCCATAGGCTCTATCATGTATGCAATGCTGTGTACCAAACCTGATGTGTGTCTTGCTATAAGTCTAGCAGGGAGGTACCAAAGTAATCCAGGAGTGGATCACTGGACAGCGGTCAAGAACATCCTAAAATACCTAAAAAGGACTAAGGATATGTTTCTCATATATGGAGGTGACAAAGAGCTCATCGTAAATGGTTACGTTGATGCAAGCTTTGACACTGATCCGGACGATTCTAAATCGCAAACCGGATACGTGTTTACATTAAACGGTGGAGCTGTTAGTTGGTGCAATTCTAAACAAAGCATTGTGGCGGGATCTACATGTGAAGCGGAGTACATAGCTGCTTCAGAAGCAACAAACGAAGGAGTCTGGATGAAGGAGTTCATATCCGATCTAGGTGTCATACCTAGTGCATCGGGTCCAATGAAAATCTTTTGTGACAATACTGGTGCAATTGCCTTGGCAAAGGAATCCAGATTTCACAAGAGAACCAAGCACATCAAGAGACGCTTCAATTCCTTCCGGGATCTAGTCCAGGTGGGAGACATAGAGATTTGCAAGATACATACGGATCTGAATATAGCAGACCCGTTGACTAAGCCTCTTCCATGAGCAAAACATGATCAGCACCAAAGCTCCATGGGTGTTAGAATCATTACTGTGTAATCTAGATTATTGACTCTAGTGCAAGTGGGAGACTGAAGGAAATATGCCCTAGAGGCAATAATAATGTTATTATTTTATTTCCTTATATCATGATAAATGTTTATTATTCATGCTAGAATTGTATTATCCGGAAACATAATACTTGTGTGAATACATAGACAAACCAAACGTCACTAGTATGCCTCTACTTGACTAGCTCGTTAATCGAAGATGGTTATGTTTCCTAACCATAGACATGTGTTGTCATTTGATTAATGGATCACATCATTATGAGAATGATGTGATTGACATGACCCATTCCATTAGCTTAGCACCCGATCGTTTAGTATGTTGCTATTACTTTCTTCGTGACTTATACATGTTCCTATGACTATGAGATGATGCAACTCCCGTTTATCGGAGGAACACTTTGTGTGCTACCAAACGTTACAACGTAACTGGGTGATTATAAAGGAGCTCTACAGGTGTCTCCAAAGGTGAATGTTGGGTTGGCGTATTTCGAGATTAGGATTTGTCACTCCGATTGTAGGAGAGGTATCTCTGGGCCCTCTCGGTAATGCACATCACATAAGCCTTGCAAGCATTACAATTAATGAGTTAGTTGCGAGATGATGTATTACAAAACGAGTAAAGAGACTTGCTGGTAACGAGATTGAACTAGGTATTGAGATACCGACGATCGAATCTCGGGCAAGTAACATACCGATGACAAAGGGAACAACGTATGTTGTTATGCGGTCTGACCGATAAAGATCTTCGTAGAATATGTAGGAGCCAATATGAGCATCCAGGTTCCGCTATTGGTTATTGACCGGAGACGTGTCTCGGTCATGTCTACATTGTTCTCGAACCCGTAGGGTCCGCACGCTTAAGGTTTCAATGACAGTTATATTATGAGTTTATGAATTTTGATGTACCGAAGTTAGTTCGGAGTCCCGGATGTGATCACGGACATGACGAGGAGTCTCGAAATGGTTGAGACATAAAGATTGATATATTGGACGGCTATATTCGGACACCGGAAGTGTTCCGGGTGATTTCGGAGAAAACCGGAGAGCCGGAGGGTTACCGGAACCCCCCCGGGAGAAGTAATGGGCCATATGGGCCTTAGTGGAGAGAGAGAGGGGCAGACAAAGGTGGGCCACGCGCCTCCTCCCCCTGGTCCGAATTGGACTAGGAGAGGGGGGGCGGCACCCCCCTTTCCCTCTTCCTCCCCACTTCTTTCCCCCTCCTAGTAGGAGTCCTACTCCTACTAGGAGGAGGACTCCTCCTTGGCGCGCCATAGGGGCCGGCCGGCGTCCTCCCCTTGATCCTTTATATACGGGGG
Organism: Triticum dicoccoides; assembly: GCF_002162155.2. Classification (NCBI taxonomy): domain Eukaryota; kingdom Viridiplantae; phylum Streptophyta; class Magnoliopsida; order Poales; family Poaceae; genus Triticum; species Triticum dicoccoides. Next base: position 111,660,469 of record NC_041384.1, on the reverse strand, counting down.
CAGGGGGCACCCCTAGACACACAAGTTGATCCACGTGATCATATTCTTAGCCGTGTGCGGTGCCCCCTTCCACCATAATCCTCGATAATATTGTAGCGGTGCTTAGGCGAAGCCCTGCGACGGTGGTACATCAAGATCGTTACCACGCCGTCGTGCTGACGGAACTCTTCCCCGACACTTTGCTGGATCGGAGTCCGGGGATCGTCATCGAGCGGAACGTGTGCTAAAACTCGGAGGTGCCGTAGTTTCGGTGCTTGATCGGTCGGGCCGTGAAGACGTACGACTACATCAACCGCGTTGTGCTAACGCTTCCGCTGTCGGTCTACAAGGGTACGTAGATCGCACTCTCCCCTCGTTGCTATGCATCACCATAATCTTGCGTGTGCGTAGGAATTTTTTTGAAATTACTACGTTCCCCAACACAAGCTGGGTTGCCTGGCTCTTGCATTTATGCCCTACGTTCCCGTTAATTCGGCTAGGGCATAAGGGGAGCACCTCTGCGATTGTTACTGCCGGGTCAGCCGGATGTGTACCTCACACTGGGTGAAGCTGAAAGCTAGCGTTCTTAAGGGAATATTCGGTTGGTGAACAAAAGATGACTCTTATTTATTTTGATGCATGCCCCCAGATGTTTATAGCCTGCATCTCTTTTCGCAGTTCGGACATGCACATTAGGGCATGCATACCCAGGGAAAGGAACCCTTAACGGAACTATTCTCCCTGGAAGATGTTTCTTACTATCCATGTAATATAACATAGCTAGATGGGTAGTTGTCTGTTCAAGCACTTATGACCCCTACGCCTGGTTTCCATGCATACCCCGATTTTTACATAACCGAGCGGGTATTCGGATACACTCCGGACTATCGGGTCCAGAGGTCGAAGCGAAAAGGTCCGCCATGACATGTGTTTTACAATCCGGCTAGGGACATTATATATGTCACTTAAAGTACACAGTCACTAAGACTGACTAAATTCTTCTTCTATACCATCCAACAGGCTGTCTAGCCTACACTCCTGTTGGGAATACTTTGCGGCTAATTCTACTTGGTCATACACCAAACTGACGGGGATCTCTTTCCCATCGGGCCCCACAGGTCCAACCTCGGCCATGTGGTTTGGGTGAGCTTTGGTATATCGTGTCTTCACCATGGCCCAGGCTTCCCTTGCACCTTGTTGGCAGGCTGATATCTTCCATAATCGGAAGCACCGCCGCGCTCCCTTAAGCTTCTCTATAAGCTCCCCCATGCCTCCTGGCGGGGAGGTGGATGGCCACAAGGCTTGGGCAATACCCTGCATCACCTGCCGAACTTGTTTGTGCACTTGTGAGAGCTCTGGTAGAAGATCACCCGCAGACCCGGGCATCTTCTCCGCGGGATGACCCGTCAGCATACCTGCAGACATAACTCTGTTAGCCGGCTTCTTTACCGAACTCATTCAAAAGTTCGTTCAAGCACTTACTGAAAATGCCGCGTCGAAGCCGCTTATTCTCCTTCACGAAGTCCGCAAGCTGGGCTCGGACATCTTTCAGTTCCACGCCCAGCTGGATATTGGCGTCCTGGAGATTATTTTTCTCCTGCCTGACACGCGTAAGCACGCGCTCGCCAGCATTTAGCTATCGATTAGCATGTTGCGCATTCTCCGGTACGACCTCCGGATTCACTCCGGAGTCATCTGCAACATCTATTGTTAGATTTGCATGCATGCCGCATACTATCTGGTACCTGTCATTCTTTGCAATGGAAACAAGTGTTACCAGAGGGGGCCTTCTCGGACTCCTTCAATGCGGCAACCGTGGCCCGTAGCTGGGCTTTGCACTCTTCCAGCTCTTGAGACAATTGGGTATTCTTCTCTGTAAGAACCTGCACAAATAATGATCCTTAAATCAGTTGTGTCAACTATTTCAAGTCTCAGGGGCTACTGATATATATATATATATAATCATCAGATTTTCTTACCCGTATATCCTTTACATACTGGTCCGTGGCTCTGGAAAGACCGTTTTGAGCAGCACGGATGTACGCGTCTCCTGAGTTGAAGGCATTGAACGCCTCTTGGGAGAAACAAGCGTCACAGAGTACGGCCCGGCGACGCCTGTGATTCATGGCGCTCTCCACTTTGGAATTTGTAGAGGATAGTCTATCCGCATCCTCTGTAGGAGGAGCATCCAACATTCGCCCTTTTATTAGCTTCCGCCTCTATGTCCGGCCCTGGAGCCCGACTGGTGGAGGTGTGATCGGCAACCTCTCCGGATATAGTCTGGTGAGCGTTTTTCCTACTAGGAAACATGGACGTCATTATATTTTAAGAAAGACGACAACCACAGAGCGAGGTTCTATATCATACCTCTGCGTCGGCGTCTCAGTCCTGACCGCCTTCCTTTTTAGCCTACCCGGCTTCAGTGTCCCTTGTTGGCGAGTCACTGCGAGTTCGTCATGGTGTCCCGAGGGCCTTCCCTGTAAAACACCATATGTGTATGGTAGGTGAAGTGCATAAAAGGGGATCCTTCTCGGAAGTTGGGACTCCGGTTTTTCTTACATGCGATGCAGGGAGTGGCCCAGGATAGTCGGCTATGATGGCCACCATGGCATCATCGCAGCTCAATTGATAGAATGTCCTGTCGATCAGCTCCACAAATATGTCCGGATCCTCTTTGAGTCCGGGATCGAGGGCCCGGTCAGGGTCCTCCAGCTCTGGAGGTGGGCTCTTAACCTCCCTTGCAGCTTTTCGCATTTCCTGCCATGAAACAACATGGTGAGTATTTATGATGAAGAATGCGGTAAGGTTGGGAGTAAAAAGTGACAACTCACCCAGCTTGGGGGTTGTACATGGAGAATCCATCCAGTGGCTTAATACAGATGAACTCCTCTTCCTCTCCCTTGAACAAATTGGACAGAATTTATGCTAGAGCAGCAACTGAGTCCGGTCCCTTACGCCCGCAGCGGGTGGCATCATCTTCCCCGTTAAAGCGCCACATAGGGTGCCCTCGATATTGAAGTGGCTGCACCCCCCGCATTATACATATTGACATAACCTCTGTTATTGTCAGTCCTGATTGAGCCATCACTTTTATCCGGCCCATCAGGTAAAGGACTTCTCCGTTATCTTCCTCCTGAGGGCTCCGTGGGCGCCAGCTTCGGTGTTTCTTCAAAGGGGCATTGTCGAACTCGGGAAGACCCATCCGAATAGGATCTGGAAGGGGAACGTCCTCCATGAAAAACCACTCCGAAGGCCAGTCTTCGGACGTCTTCTTCGGGGTACCGGACAGGTATCCGGTCCCGGCGATGCGCCATATTTCGGCTCCGCCCACTTGATATATTGACCCCTTCTGTGTACGGGGCACAAGGCAGAATAGCCTCTTCCACAGCTCGAAATGAGCTTCGCAACCCAGAAATAGCTCACAAAGGGCAACATAACCAGCGATATGTAATATGGAAGCGGGGGTGAAATTATGCAACTGGAGGCCATAAAACTCCAGGAGCCCGTGGAGGAACGGATGGATTGGAAATCCAAGTCCCCTTAGTAAATAAGGGACGAGGCATACCCGCTCCCCCTTGGAGGGATTGGGGAAGCTCTCCGCTTGCTCCCCGCCATTATAGGTGGCAAGCCCGGCTCGAATGGGGACCATATACGCTGGAGGGAGAAATCCCTGGGTCTGTAACTCTACTAATTGGCTGTGCGGGACGGAACACTTCTCCCAATCACCGGGCTTAGGGCTACGGGAGCGAGAGGAGGAGCTGCGATGGCCGGCCATGTTGGAATGGATTTTTCCGAGCGCGCTCCGATGGATACTCGCTGTGATAGGATGGTGTGGTCTAGATCTAAGAATCCCCGTCTCTTTAATAGACAGTTTACTTACATGGCTAGGGTGGCAAATGTAAAAATGCCCAGGCTCCTCGCATTCGCTCGACACGTGGAAGATAGCCCTTATTGGGCGCGGAAGCCAAGAAGTGCAACATTTATGGGGAGCCGGACACTACTCAGCAGATATTCAGAATTTGGAGAAGAACCCGCCTTGCAATGCTGAAGACAATCTGCGCGCTGGACTCATCGTCATTGAATCCTGGTTCGGGGGATACTGAGGGAGTCCTGGATTAGGGGGTCTCCGGACAGCCGGACTATATCCTTTGGCCGGACTGTTGGACTATGAAGGTACAAGATTGAAGACTTCATCTCGTGTCTGGATGGGACTCTTCTTGGCATGGAAGGCAAGCTTGGCAATACGGATATGTAGATCTCCTCCCTTGTAACCGACTCTGTGTAACCCTAGCCCCCTCCAGTGTCTATATAAACCGTAGGGTTTAGTCCGTAGGACAACAACAATCATACCATAGGCTAGCTTCTAGGGTTTAGCCTCTACGATCTCGTGGTAGATTAACTCTTGTAATACTCATATCATCAAGATCAATCAAGCAGGAAGTAGGGTATTACCTCCATCGAGAGGGCCCAAACCTGGGTAAACATCATGTCCCCCGCCTCCTGTTACCATCCGCCTTAGACGCACAGTTCGGGACCCCCTACTCGAGATCCGCCGGTTTGGACACCGACACCAATCTTGCCTTCCACGAAAAGGAGAACCCACCCGAACACGGGACGAAGTCTTCAATCTGGTATCTTCATAGTCCAACAATCCAGCCAAAGTATATAGTCCGGCTGTCCGAGGACCCCCTAATCCAGGATTCCCTCAGTAGCCCCTGAACCAGGCTTCAATGATGATGAGTCCGGCGCGCAGATTGTCTTCGGCATTGCAGGGCGGGTTCCTTCACCGAATACTCCATAGAAGATTTTGAACACAAGGATTGTGTCCGGCTCTGCAAAAAAAAATTCCACATACCATCGTAGAGAGTATAATATTCCACAAATTTAATCTGCTGACAACTTTTCATAACGTGACATCCTATCGTGGTCTGGTCATTACAAACTGTTTTCCCAGCCTGCCACTGCACGTGTTGCGAGGCGGTTTTATTGGCACGTCTTGTCAAAGCAGAGATTGTGTTCCCCTTATCACATGATTCTCATCAATACGGGAGTGGGTAACCCAATTGTGCTTGTTAGTATGACTCCTTGATTTTAGGCAAGTCCCAAATGGCCACGCGGAGGACGCTTGATATTCACCCTCTTTATAAAGGGGCCAAGGCCTATCCTTTTCTTCTCGCGCCCGATCCTTCCCCTCCCCCACGTTGAGTTCCAACACCCAAGGCTCAGGCTAAGCGCTTCGGACCTTCAACCATGTCTGAATCCAACCTTCAAGGTCGGTGGATGGCCTCCTCTGTCACAGAGGAGGACATCAAGAAGCTAAGGGAAGCCAGGTATCTGACCGCCGAAATCTCGCACAGGCTGCCTGCTCAAGGGCAGGTCATCCCCACTCCCGAACCCAACGAGAGTGTCGTATTTGTTTCCCACTTCTTCTGAGGGCTAGGCTTTAGTCTTGATCCCATTGTAAGAGGGCTTATGTTCTATTACAGGCTCGATTTACATGATCTAGCTCCAGATTCCATCCTTCACATCTCGTCGTTTATCGTCGTGTGTGAGGCCTTCCTCCGCATCACCCCACACTTCGGCTTATGGCTCAAGACCTTCAATGTGAAGCCGAAGACGATCGATGGGCGACACACAGAATGCGGAGGTGCCATAATAAGCAAAGGCGCCGATGCTCCATGGCCAAAGGGTTCCTTCCCGGAGGTGTCCAACTTATGGCAGCGGGAGTGGTTTTACATCACAGCGCCCCGAAGTACGAAGTGGGCAGCTGCCCCCGCCTTCCGCTCGCCCCCCCGCCGCAACTGGCGTCATGGGTCAACAAGGGGCTGGACTGGGGGCCAGTTAATGACGTGCTGACGTTGCAAAGTTGCATCCGAGATCTCCTCAAGAGGGATGTCAGTCTTGTCAAGGTAATGCAAGTTATGCTAGTTCGTCGGGTCCTGCCATGCCAACGTCGATCTCTCCGTATGTGGGAGTTCAACCCGGAAGGACCGCGAACTATTCAGCAATTCTTTGGCGTGACGCTCGAAGAGATGTATGGATTGTTCTTCGAATCACGAATAAAGTGTCTGGACACCACCGAGGATGCAGGTCTCAACTGCAACCGTCCAGATATCCACATAAGTAATTCTGCGGCCGAACATGCTGCCTTTATATTTGTCACAACATCATTCTGAAAAAATCGCTCTTGGCTAGGACTGGATAAGAAAGGCGAAGATGATCAGGTGTTCGGCCCACCTTCCTGAAGGCTCACCGGATCCTGTACTAGCCAGGATGCTTGAGCATGCACCTTATCAAGTGCCATCAGGGGAAGATAAAGGGAGGAATAAAGAGCCAAAAGCGGGCTTCACACATTACTCATCCAAACCGGGGGAATTAGTGTCTCCGCGAAGGAGGATAATCGGGGAGAAGAATCTAGAATCCCCTCTCCCCAAGGAAGGAAGAGGACCGCCTCTGAAGACTTGGAAACGAAGGTTTCCAAACGAGGGAAGAAACCTTCGCCAGGGGGCCCTGCCCTGGACGGCGTCCTTACCGCACAGTGCCCGCAAGGGAGCCAGCCCTCCACCGAGCTGTAAGTGAACAAGAGTACTTTTGGTAAATATATCCTGCTTTATCTCCGAGGATAATAACCGAGACATATATCTTGCAGTCCGGCTCGTAGCCCTTCTCGATAGAGTTCGTCTTCGGGGGATCTTCTTTCAGAGATGATGGAGAGCGAAACGCCTCCCCCTGTCTCCCCGCCTGCTGGGGCGGACGACCCTGAGGTGTCATCACGGAGGATTTCTCCTGATCCGCCAAGGCCAGAAGGTAACCCTTCGGCCACCCGAAGTCCGGAGTATTCGGCTCCTAAGGAGAGCAACAGAAAGAGTCTGGGATTGTCCGGTACACAATCGGATGCACTGATGGGTCTTTTGGAGCAAGCGGCTATCTTAGAGGCGCATCGTATTTTAATGTGTACGGTGGTTGAGAGGATTTCATTCGCCAAAAGTGGGTTGCATGAGGCTTTTACGAGCCTGCTAAGAGGCTTTGAGGTGCGCAAAGTAATATATAATTTTTTTGACGGTACCTCACATGCTAGGTGTGCTCTATACAGGTAGTAGCCCCTGAGACTCTGGTTGCTGTCCAGAGGCGGAAAACAGAGGATCATAGTCCCAGGTAATGATCACGCTTCTTTCATGTGCAGGCGGCTGAGGGTCTAGTGGCTGGCCGGACTGCTGAGTTTGCCGGACTGAGTCGGCAACTTGACGCGGCAGATGCTGGCATTGCGCTTGTGAACAAGCAGCTTGACGAGGCACATGGTATGTATTTTCGGGTGGTCAATAAATATTAAGAGGAGCATGATGCTAGTATCTATAATATGCTGTGACTGCAGATGGAGCTGCCGCCGTGGAGACCCTTCGGGCGGAACTTGCCCGAGCCAAGGAACAAGCCAGGAGAAGTGATGCGGCCGCCCTAAAGGCGGCCGAAGACTTAAGAGACGAACAGGTTGCTCATCGCCAGAGCGAAGATAAGATAGCCAAGATGGCTGTTGAGCTAAAAGATGTCACCAGCCGATATGAGCTTCTTGAAAAGGAAAGCCAAGCGAAAGCGGCTGACCTGAAGAAAGCTGTGGAAGCAGCCAAGGAAACCCGCTCTCAAATCAGAGCGGCGAAGGAGGAGCTCCGTCAAGCCGGAGATATCACAGCTGGGAAGCCCTTTTTGTTGCGGGCGAAGTTCGGAGATCCGAAGTATGCCCCTCTGGATCAATTATGGAGAGCTGCAGACGCGTACTTGGACTTGGCAATGAGTGCTGCTGATGCGACTGAGTTTTTCAAAGATCAGAAAGATCATGAAGTGGAAGGATTGTTCTGGTCGCAGTTCCGTGCTCCAACGCGTCCACTGCTGTTAAATGAGCAAACGGCCGAGTGGGCCGAGCTCCACAGGTTGTCCGGACTTGCCATGAGGTCTGTCGTGGATCATCTTTGGCCGAAGGGACCAAGGCCGAATAGTTATTTTGGTTTAGTGCAACTATTCCTTGGTGCTGTGCCGCATATCGACGCTGTAAAGATGTCAGCGTGCATAGAGGGTGCGCGGTTGGCTCTTGCCCGTGTTAAGACATACTGGGAAGAGATGGAGGCCGCCGCTATTACAACCAGGATCCAGCCGTAGGCCAGGTCCCAGCTGAGCACTATTTTGAAGAAGTCCTAGAAGGCGCTCGTTTAATAGAGGCTCAGTGCTTGAAGAGTATCATGTTCGAGTGACATGTATCCCATTTGTAAAAACAATTCTATTTGGATTATAAAGGTTGTGTTTATACTTTTTCCTGAAAGTATTATGATGCCTCCTATGCGGCCATTTATGTATGTATATAACCTAAAAGTTTGTAGTCGTCGGCTTCAGCCCCCACGCACATAATGCGGGGGTGTTCGGAAAAGCGCGTATTGCTACCTCTTGAGCACTGCGTTGGTTTTCCCCAAAGAGGAAGGGATGATGCAGCAAAGTAGTTTAAGTATTTCCCTCAGTTTTTGAGAACCAAGGTATCAATCCAGTAGGAGGCTATGCGCGAGTCCCTCGTACCTGCACAAAACAAATAAGTCCTCGCAACCAACGCGAATAGGGGTTGTCAATCCCTACACGGCCACTTACAAGAGTGACATCTGATAGAAATGATAAGATAATATTTTTGGTATTTTTGTGGTAAAGATGCAAAGTAAAATAAAGGCAAAGTAAAGAGCAAAGGAAATAACTAAGTAGTAGGAGATTAATATGATAAATATAGACTCGGGGTCCATAGGTTTCACTAGTGGCTTCTCTCGAGAGCATAAGTATTTTACGGTGGGTGAACAAATTACTGTTGAGCAATTGACATAATTGAGTATAGTTATGAGAATATCTAGGTATGATCATGTATATAGGCATCACGTCCGAGACAAGTAGACCGACTCCTACCTGCATCTACTACTATTACTCCACTCATCGACCGCTATCCAGCATGCATCTAGAGTATTAAGTTAAAAATAGAGTAACGCCTTAAGCAAGATGACATGATGTAGAGGGATAAACTCATGCAATATGATGAAAACCCCATCTTGTTATCCTTGATGGCAACAATACAATATGTGCCTTGCTGCCCCTACTGTCACTGGGAAAGGACACCGCAAGATTGAACCCAAAGCTAAGCACTTCTCCCATTGCAAGAAAGATCAATCTAGTAGGCCAAACCAAACTGATAATTCGAAGAGACTTGCAAAGATAACCAATCATACATAAAAGAATTCAGAGAAGATTCAAATATTATTCATAGATAGACTTGATCATAAACCCACAATTCATCGGTCTCAACAAACACACCGCAAAAAGAAGAAGATTACATCGAATAGATCTCCACAAGAGAGGGGGAGAACATTGTATTGAGATCCAAAAAGAGAGAAGAAGCCATCTAGCTAATAACTATGGACCCATAGGTCTGAGGTAAACTACTCACACTTCATCAGAGGGGCTATGGTGTTGATGTAGAAGCCCTCCGTGATGGATATCCCCTCCGGCGGAGCTCCGGAACAGGCCCCAAGATGGGATCTCGTGGATACAGAAAGTTGCGGCGGTGGAATTAGGTTTCTGGCTCCGTATCTGATTGTTTGGGGGTACGTAGGTATATATAGGAGGAAGGAGTACGTCGGTGGAGCAACAGGGGGCCCACAAGGGTGGAGGGCGCACCTGGGGGGGGAGGCGCGCCCCCCTACCTCGTGGCCTCCTCTTTTGTGTCTTCACGTAGGGTCCAAGTTTCCCGGGTCTTGTTTGTTGAGAAAATCACGTTCCCGAAGGTTTCATTCCGTTTGGACTCCGTTTGATATTCCTTTTTTTCGAAACCCTAAGACAGGCAAAAATCATCAATTCTGGGCTGGGCCTCCGGTTAATAGGTTAGTCCGATAAATAATATAAAAGTGGATAATAAAGCCCAATAATGTCCAAAACATTAGATAATATAGCATGGAGCAATCAAAAATTATAGATACGTTGGAGACGTATCAAGCATCCCCAAGCTTAATTCCTGCTCGTCCTCGAGTATGTAAGTGATAAAAACAGAATTTTTGATGCGGAGTGCTACTTGGCATAATTTTAATGTAATTCTTCTTAATTGTGGTATGAATATTCAGATCCAAAAGATTCAAGACAAAAGTTTAATATTGACATAAAAATAATAATACTTCCAGCATACTAACAAAGCAATTATGTCGTCTCAAAATAACATGGCCAAAGAAAGTTATCCCTACAAAATTATATAGTCTGGCTATGCTCTATCTTCACCACACAAAATATTTAAATCATGCACAACCCCGATGACAAGCCAAGCAATTGTTTCATACTTTTGACATTCTCTAACTTTTTCAATCTTCACGCAATACATGAGGGTGAGCCGTGGACATAGCACTATAGGTGGAATAGAATTGTGGTTGTGGAGAAGACAAAAAGGGAGAAGATAGTCTCACATCAACTAGGCGTATCAACGGCTATGGAAATGCCCATCAATAGATATCAATGTGAGTGAGTAGGGATTGCCATGCAACGTATGCACTAGAGCTATAAGTATGCGAAAGCTCAAAAAGAAACTAAGTGGGTGTGCATCCAACTTGCTTGACCATGAAGACCTAGGGCATTTTGAGGAAGCCCATCATTGGAATATACAAGCCAAGTTCTATAATGAAAAATTCCCACTAGTATATGAAAGTGACAACATAGGAGACTCTCTATCATGAAGATCATGGTGCTACTTTGAAGCACAAGTGTGGTAAAAGGATAGTAGCATTGTCCCTTCTCTCTGTTTCTCTCATTTTTTATTTGGGCCGTTTCTCTTCTTTTTTATGGCCTCTTTTTTTAGTCCAGAGTCTCATCCCGACTTGTGGGGGAATCATAGTCTCCATCATCCTTTCCTCACTGGGACAATGCTCTAATAATGATGATCATCACACTTTTATTTTTCTTAAAACTCAACAATTACAACTCGATACTTAGAACAAAATATAACTCTATATGAATGCCTCCGGCGGTGTACCGGGATATGCAATGACTCATGAGTGACATGTATGAAAGAATTATGAACAGTGGATTTGCCACAAATACAATGTCGACTACATGATCATGCTAAGCAATATGACAATGATGGAGTGTGTCATAATAAACGAAATGGTGGAAAGTTGCATGGCAATATATCTCGGAATGGCTATGGAAATGCCATAATAGGTAGGTATGGTGGCTGTTTTGTGGAAGGTATATGGTGGGTGTATGATACCGGCGAAAGGTGTGCGGTATTAGAGAGGCTAGCAATGATGGAAGGATGAGAAAAGTGCATATTAATCCATGGACTCAACATTAGTCATAAAGAACTCATATACTTATTGCAAAAATTTACAAGTTATCAAAGCAAAGTATTATGCGCATGCTCCTAGGGGGATCAATTGGTAGGAAAATACCATCGCTCGTCCCTGACCGCCACTCATAAGGAAGACAATCAAAAAATAAATCATGCTCCGACTTCATCATATAACGGTTCACCATACGTGCATGCTACGGGAATCACAAACTTTAACACAAGTATTCTTTAAATTTACAATTACTCTACTAGCACAACTTTAATATCACCATCTTCACATCTCAAAATAATTATCAAGCATCGAACTTCTCATAGTATTCAACACACTCGTAAGGAAGTTTTATTATTAATCTTGTATACCAAGCATATTAGGATTTTAAGCAAATTACCATGATATTTAAGACTCTCAAAATAATCTAAGTGAAGCATGAGATATTAATAGTTTCTATAAAACGAATCCACCACCGTGCTGTAAAAGATATAAGTGAAGTACTAGAGCAAAACTACATAACTCAAAAGATATAAGCGAAGCACATAGAGTATTCTAACAAATTCCAAATCATGTATGGCTCTCTTAAAAGGTGTGTACAGCAAGGATGATTGTGGTAAACTAAAAAGTAAAGACTCAAATCATACAAGACGCTCCAAGCAAAACACATATCATGTGGCAAATAAAAATATAGCTCCAAGTAAAGTTACAGATAGAAGTAGACGAAAGAGGGGATGCCTTCCAGGGCATCCCCAAGCTTTGGCTTTTAGGTGTGCTTAGATTATCTTGGGGGTTCCATGGGAATCCCCAAGCTTAGGCTCTTTCCACTCCTTGTTCCATAATCCATCAAATCTTTACCCAAAACTTGAAAACTTCACAACATAAAACTTAAAGTAGAAAATCTCGTGAGCTCCGTTAGCGAAAGAAAACAAAATACCACTTCAAGGTACTGTAATGAACTCATTATTTATTTATATTGGTGTTATACCTACTGTATTCCAACTTCTCTATGGTTTACAAACTATTTTACTAGCCATAGATTCATCAAAATAAGCAAACAACACACGAAAAACAGAATCTGCCAAAAACAGAACAGTCTGTAGTAATCTGTAGCTAGCGCAAGATATGGAACCCCAAAAATTCTAAAATAAATTGCTGGACGTTAGTAATTTATATATTAATCATCTTCAAAAATAATTAACTAAATATCACTTTCCAAATAAAAATGGCAGCAGTTCTCGTGAGCGCTAAAGTTTCTGTTTTTTACAGCAAGTGTAACAAGACTTTCCCCAAGTCTTCCCAACGATTCTACTTGGCACAAACACTAATTAAACACAAAAACACAACTAAAAAAGAGGCTAGATAAAATATTTATTACTAAACCGGAGCAAAAAGCAATGAATAAAAATAAAATTGGGTTGCCTCCCAACAAGCGCTATTGTTTAATGCCCCTAGCTAGGCATAACAAGCAAGGATAGATCTAGGTATTGCCATCTTTGGTAGGAAATTCTTCAATGAGGCATCTACAATCTTTAGGAATTTCTTTATTTTTATTGATTATCAAATTTTTAGGAACAAGATCGGAAAAATCATTTGTAACAAATGGTTTGTTAATGATAGCAAAAAGATTGGGATGAACACTTATAGATTTGAGATCCGCAGTTTCCTTACTAGAGGATTCACCCTTATTCTTAGGAACATACATAAGCTTGGCAATTTTAGCGGGAGGACTTGGAGCGTTCTTTACGAAAGAAAAAGCGGTTCCCAAGTTGGTAATAATATCCTCAATTTTATCAATTCTAGTGGAATCGTGATTTATTTTCTCATTAACTATGGGTTCCTTCTCTTTAATATTTTTCAAAGTGACTCCTTCTTTAGATCCATATTGAGATATTTGGTTGTGGATCTTTTTATCCAAATTTTCAATTAACTCTACGTTAGCAACCTTATTTTCAATAATTTCAAGTCTTTGCATTACATGCTCCAAAGTTAATACAGTTCCATTAACCAAAAGAGGGGGTGAGCCAAACAAATCTATCATAGCATTATAAGAATCAAAAGTGTGGCTACCCAAGAAGTTCCCTCCAGTAATAGTATCAAGGACATATCTGTGCCAAGGAGTAATGCCTACATAAAAATTGCGAAGAAGAACGGAAGTAGATTGCTTCCTGGTGGATCTATTTTGAGCATTGCAAATTCTATACCAAGCTTCTTTTAGATTTTCTCCCTCCCTTTGCTTAAAATTTAGAATTTCAATCTCGGGAGACAATAGAGAAGATAAGGGACTAGCCATAACGACAATCAAACGAACTAACACACAAGAAAACAAAAAGCAAGCGGGCAAAAAGAGGCAAATAGAGAAAGAGAGGGAGGATAGAGAGAGAGAGGGCGAATAAAACGGCAAGGGTGAAGTGGGGGAGAGGAAAACGAGAGGCAAATGGTAAATAATGTAATGCGGGAGATAAGGGTATCTGATGGGTACTTGGTATGTTGACTTTTGCGTAGACCTCCCTGGCAACGGTGCTAGAAATCCTTCTTGCCACCTCTTGAGCACTGCGTTGGTTTTCCCCGAAGATGAAGGGATGATGCAGCAAAGTAGCGTAAGTATTTCCCTCAGTTTTTGAGAACCAAGGTATCAATCCAGTAGGCGGCTACGCGCGAGTCCCTCGTACCTGCACAAAACAAATAAATCCTCACAACCAACGCGAATAGGGTGTCGGGGAAACTGATCCACGAACATCTATGGGGCCGGCGGACCGAGCCCCTTTCGGTTCAGCGGGGGGCGGAGATCACATGAAGAGCAGATCGAGGCGAAGCACACGAGTAGTTTACCCAGCTTCGGAGCTCTCCGGAGAGATAACACTCCTACTGCTGCTTGTTTGATTATCTTGTGTTCTTGCTCCAGAGAGAGAGCGTAGTGTTTTTCTGGGTTCCGAACCAGTCGAACCTCCTCCACGTTGCGCATGGGCCTCCTTTTATACGTTAAAGGGGTCACCGACAGGTGGCAACGCAGAGAAGGATACAAATGTAAAAAGTGAGGTGGTTGGTACAGTTACTTGTACAGTGCACCCTACCTAACCCTGACGGCAGGGGACAAGGGCATTAAATGCCTGTCTGAGTCGCCCAAACAGTGCAGAAAAGGACCGTTAGGGGCGCCACCGTTCGCCACGATGGCGATCTTGTCAGCTTCGCATGCCACTGCACACCGCTGGCTGCACAGCCTCCCGCCACGCGCGCCTGGAGAGGCCCCCAGAGCGACACGTTGGTGGATGCGCTGGAGCGTGGGCACAGAGTGGCCGCCTGCCGCGGCAAGCGCCTTGCCGCTGCTGTTATCTTGTCGGGTCCGGAAGCTTCTCGCTCACCGGGCCTCGAGGTACCTTGGTTGGTCTTCCCGGCAAGCTCCTCTTGCCGGGGCCTTGTTGCCTTGCCGGAGCGCGTGGCGCGTCGCGGCAAGTTCCTTGGAGTGCCTTGGTTGGCCTTCCCGGCAAGCTCCTCTTGCGGGGCCTTGTCTCCTGAGCTTAAATACTTTGTTCTTGAAGGGCTCCAAGGGAACCACGGAGGATCTTGGCGTTCGCCCGGCAAGCCTTGCCGCGGGGTGCTGCAACTGCCCGTGCACAAGTTCGGGGTACTAGGGTACCCCTATTCTAGTACACCGACAGGAGCCCCCGGGCCTGGGCCAGACACGGTGCCGAGCGCTGTTGGGCCAGGCCCAAGACAGGGCACGGGCACACGCGGACTGGGCCATGCCGAATCTCGCTTCGTATCCACCGCGCTCTCCCCTAACGGCACGTGTTGAATGCGGCGTCGTGGGAGAGATCGTGGGTGGTTCTTTATTCGGAAGGGCGAAACGTTTGCCCCGTCCCTCTTTATAAGCAGAGGAAACAGGGGCAGTTCGTTCCACCTTGCTGGTTGCTACTACTCCATCTTCACGAACCTCCGCCGCTCCCCCCTTCTTCTCGAAGCCGAGAGAGCAGCGCTCCACCCCCCATTGCCACCAGCATCACCAACGCCGTCGACCTCCCCCACCACCTCCACCATGGCTCCGAAAGCCGACAAGGGAAAGGGCGTGAAGTCGGCCGAGGCGCAGCGGCTCGTGGCGCTGCGGAAGGAGCGGGCGATCTTCTCCTCCCCAGCTCGGCGCGAAGGAGCTGAGGGAGTACTTCTACCTCTTTTGGGCGACGGAGACACGGGCACATCCGCGCACGAGGGTACTCCCGGCCGCTGCTTCGGAACTGGCTCCAAACGGGTACCCATTCTTCGCGCTGTTCTTCTATTGCGGGCTCTGCCCGCCCTTCTCGGAGTTCTTCTGTGATATCATGAACACCTACGGCCTCCGCCTCCTTGATTTCACCCCCAACGCCGTTCTGACCATGGCAGTTTTCGCACATTTGTGCGAAAACTTTGTCGGAGTCCACCCTAATGTTGCCCTTTTCCGCCACTTCTTCATGCCGCGGGTAGAGAGAGGAGAGCCGCTTGCCGGAGGGATCGCCTGGATCTCGAGATTCGGCAAGAAGGAGGCGTACTTGGAGGGTGAGCTCCGCAGCAAGTGGGAGGAGTGGAGAGCAGAGTGGTGCTGGATCATCGAGGAGAATCCGCAGCCCTTCACCGCCGTGCGCCAAGCTCCAATAGTGCGCGGCAATGACTGGAGCAATGTGGCCCCGGAAGACGAGAGGCTGAAGATCGCCATTACTAGGATCCTTCGCCTCAGGCTTGCCGGGCTCACTGTAGGTGCTGTAGGCGCAGATTTCCTCCGCCGCCGCATCGCCCCCCTGCAGGAGAGGGGGAGGCCCGCCTGGGAATTCAAGAACTCGGCGGACATCATGAGGCTGCGGCCGGGCCTCAACTACAACTTCACCGTCTTGGAGCTGGATGCAATGCTCCTGGAGTTGTTCAAACGTGATCCCCAGCACCCATTCACGCTGGCGAGGGGCGTCGTTCCATTGTGCAATAATTCTTCGCTTGACCGGATCCGCGCCATGATGCCGTTGTGCGATTCACACGGAATCGTTCCAACTTGGCAAGAGCCTGCGGATGACGTCGTGCAAGCGTTCTTCGACGACTTGGAAGAAGTGCCGGTCCGTGCTGACGAGTAGAAGAGCCTCACCCGTGACACCACCGATGAGGAGCTGCAGCGCATCACCACAAGGGCGGAAGAGGTTGCGGTCGTAGCTGCCGCAGGCGCGTTCGGGTTCACTGTGGAGGAGGCGGAGGCGGCAGAGGTGGCAAACCTCGCCGAGCGCGCGGAGTTCATTGGCGAGGAAGAGCCTACCGGCTCTGAAGCTGAGCTGAGCGAGGCCGGCGAGGAAGAGCCCGAGCCTTCAGAAAGCTTGCCGCAGGCGGAGCCCCCGGCCCCGCCAAGAAGGCATCTTCGTAGGGCCGCGGACGTAGCGGGGCGGCAGCCGAGTCAACAGCCGCCGAGCCGTGCGACACGCTCTACCGCGGCAAGCAATGTTGCCGCGGAAGCGCCTCACGCAGCAGCGGCAACTGGAGCGGGATCTTCCCGGGCCACTGCCACCGCCCCTGCCAAGCGGGCAAGGGATCCTACTCCTCCGCCTCGCTGCACCGGAGGGGAGCCGGACTTCGATCTTTCCGCGCTCAGCTCCGACGAGGAGGAAGAAGAGTAAGTTTCTTTGGTGCTCTTGTAGTTCTTCAATCTTGCTGTTTTTATCTTGTATCTAACTTGCTTCAATCTGAACTCCTTTCTTTTCAGGACACTGGCCCAGAGAGCGGCGAAGAGGGCCAAGGCCGCGGTGATTGTCATCGAAGATGACCCCACCGTGTCAGCAGGGGGTGGGTCCGAGACCACCTTGACGGACCCGGCAACCACTCCTCAAAGCAGCCCCCAGCGTAAGTTCATAGTTAGCTTTCTGCTGTCAGGCGCGCATGAGTGCTTTTTCCTTTATTGATATCTTGCTTGTTGATTTGTGTAGGAGTAGAGCAGCCATATCAGGAGCGCCCGGAAGCTGGTCCCGAAGTGCCATCTGCTTCGACTACGCCGCCAAGGGAGGAGTCCCCGGCAAGGGAGAACTCTCCGGCAAGGGGCAGTTCTCCAGCAAGGGACAGCACCGTCGATCCTGCGGCGGCCGAGACTGCAACTGCAGATCTTGGCACAGGTAATTCACTTGTCCAAAAGCTTTCCCTTGGGTTCTTCTTCTTCTGATTTTCTTCTCTTGGATTTTTGATTGATTTTTCTCCCTTCTTCGTTCTTCAGACCCATCTGCTGCTGAGCCAATGAAGACAGAGGGCGCCGGCGAGGAAGGCGCGCATGGCAGCACTGACGACGCCACCGCCAATGAAGAAGGGGCCGGTGCTGATGAGACCGCCGGCGAGGAGGCCACCAAGGCTGCCGCCGTAGAAGCCGGCGAGGGGTTGGGCGATCACACTGACGATCCTGAGGCCGCAGGAGCCCGAGGCGCTGCGCCGACCGCCGATCCCTCTGCCGCTGCTGCGGAGCCGGGCTCCGAGGAGCCCCAGCCCGGCACCTACTTGAAGGCCGGCGACAATATCTTCATCAAGCTACCCTGGGCGTCGAGCTCCAGGGTGCCGGTCGAGGGGGAAACTTTCGATGAGGAGGTGCTCGCCTCCGCTGGACTGTCGTTGGTCGACGCGCCCAGCAGCAGTAGTGGCGAGCCTGAGGAGGAGCAGCTGTTGCGGAAGCTGCTGTCACTCTACCGCGCACGGCAAGCCAAGCTGGCTTCCCGGGAAGCGCTTGTCGCGAAGGCGGGAGTTGATATGGAGAAGTGCGCGGAGGAGCTCCGGGGCCACAATCAAGAAGCTCTCCGATCCCTGGCACAGGAGCGGGAGCGACTCGCCGAGGAGCGCACGGCCTTCCTTCTCGAGAAGGCCGAAGCTGAGGAGGAACAAAGGCTGGCCGCCGAGAAGCAGTCCGCGCGAGAAGGCGAATTGGTGCAGCGGAAGGCCAACCTCAACAGCTACGAGGAGGAGCTCGCGGAGCGCGAGCAAGCACTTGGCGGGGCGCTCAAGGAAGCAAAGGACGCTGCCGCAACCGCAGAGGCCGCCAAGGAAGAGCTGGAGGAGAAGGTGGCACAGCTGGAGGCCAACATCGGGAAGAGCGGCGAGGAGCTTGCCGCGCTCAAGCGTGAGCGTGAGAAGGATGCTGCCGCCCACGGTGAGCTGCAAGGTCTTCTCGCTGAGAGGGGCAAGGAGCTCAGCGCCGCCAAGGATTCCAATGCAGACCTGGAGTTGAAGCTGGCCACGCTGACGCAGACGCTGGACAACGCCAAGGAGCGGGAGAAGACCTTGTCGGAGAAGGTCAAGGCTGACAAGGCGCTGCTGGAGAGCATCGCAGTTACCCAGAACTCATTCAGAGATACTGTGGAGCACTAGACCGAGGGTCTGGTGAATATTGCCGCAGTCATCGACGAGGAGCTGGCGCAGCTGGGGATGGAGGACTTTGGGTATCCCTCCGACGAGAATCTCCAACCCAGCGCCAAGCTCAGCCTGTTCTTCAAGGGCGTGGCGACGGCACTCCAGCGGCTCCGGGAGAGGATCCCAAAGCAGCTGGCCGACGAGTCGCGCAAAATCTGCGCCGGGGTTCTCCAGAAGGTGCTGATGAAGGTGGCCCTCTGCAATCCAGGCCTCAGCTTCACCAACGTCCTCAAGTCCTTGCCGCCAGACGCCGATCGGGACGCACTCAAGGCCCTTGTCGCACCCATTGTGGACAAGGTGAGCGAGATCAAGAGGGTTGAGGGCGATCGCGTAGACTAGGCCGCCCATTTCTTCTTTTCCCTTGTCGCTGCTAATCATGTTATGAAAACAGTCTGTTAGAGCTGCGACAAGTTATCTTGTAATATAACTTTATTTCTGTTATCAATTGCTATGTTATTTCCTCTACTAGATTCCTTCCTTTGTATGTTTTTACCCTACGCTTCTAGGGAACTTGTCGGCGCAGGCACCCGAGCCGCGAGCGCTGAGTGCGGAACGTCAGCAGCCTGCTGGCGGCGCTGCTTCCGACAAGAAACCTTGTTGCGACTAGATGCAGCACAGTTAAGTTGTTGAGCGGACTCGAAACAAAGTAAGGGCGCAACTAGCCACGAGTTGGTTCCTCCGCGCACAGGTTTTCCATACAAAGCAGGGTCGTTCGAGGAAGATAACTCAAAAATTTAAAAACTGATTGCTCAAACTCTGGCAACTTATCTTTTCTGTCGTTTGCTTCTCGGCAAGGCAAAACTTTGCTCGAACGACGCCTGGTCCATACCACAATCTTCTCCTCCCCCCCGGCAAACTTGTGTGCGAGGGATCCTTCTTTTCCTTTGTTGAGAAAAAAGAAAGAAGAGAAAATAATCATATGGAGCCCTTCGGCTCGTTATTGCTTACCGGATGTAGGTGCTGCACAAAGTGTCAGATAACGCATGTAAGAAAGAAACTAATGCATGAAATGGACAAGTTGTGCGGAGCACATGGGGTTTTATTTATGCGCGGGATCTGCGCCCGGCTTTGTACAAAGGATTACATGCAACAGCAGCAAGACTTGTACAAAATGTGGTTGCCGGAATGGGTTCCGGCAACCGCGCCCTACGGGAAAAACTTACGAAGATGTTTTGTGTTCCAGGAGTTGCTCACCGGAATGCCATCTTCGGTCTCAAGGTGGACAGCGCCGGGCCTAGTGACTCGTTTCACCCAATAAGGGCCTTCCCACTTCAGCGTCAACTTGTTGGAATTCTTGGCGGACTGAACACGCCGAAGAACAAGGTCGCCTTCCTTGAAGCTTCTGGCCTTAACTTTGCAGCTATGGTAGCGGCGCAAAGCTTGCTGGTATCGAGCAGCTCGTACAGCAGCCTGAAGACGATCTTCCTCAAGGAGTAGCACGTCGTCTTGTCGCAGCTGTTCTTGCTCAAGCTCATCATAAGCGAGCACTCGAGGCGATCCGTATACGAGTTCCATGGGGAGAACTGCCTCTGCTCCATAGACTAGAGCGAAAGGCGTCTGGCCAGTGGCTCGATTTGGCGTCGTTCTGATCGACCAAAGAACCACCGGCAGCTCCTCGATCCAGTTTCTTCCGCATTTGCGCAGCCTGTCAAAAGTTCTGGTCTTGAGCCCACGCAGCACTTCAGCATTTGCCCTCTCTGCTTGACCGTTGCTTCTCGGATGAGCAACAGAAGCGAAGCAGACCTTGGCGCCAAGGTCTTGGACGTACTGTATGAAGGTGCGGCTCGTGAATTGCGTGCCGTTGTCGGTGATGATCCTGTTAGGGATCCCGAAACGGCAAACAATTGACCTGAAGAACTTGACTGCTGACTGTGCTGTCACCTTCCTCACTGGCTGCACTTCCGGCCACTTTGTGAACTTGTCGATTGCGACGTACAAGTACTCAAAGCCCCCGACAGCTCGGGGGAACGGGCCGAGGATATCGAGCCCCCAGACCGAAAATGGCCAGGATAAAGGGATCGTCTGGAGAGCTTGAGCTGGCTGGTGTATCTGTTTGGAGTGGAACTGGCACGCTTCACACTTGGTTACTTGTGTAGTTGCATCCTGGAGGGCGGTCGGCCAAAAGAAACCTTGCCGGAAAGCTTTGCCGGCAAGTGCTCTTGCGCCAATGTGGTGGCCACATATGCCTCCATGTATCTCTGCCAACAGCTTTTGTCCATCTTCCCGGCAAATACACTTCAATTTCACACCGTTGAGTCTTCTTCATTAAAGTATGCTATGACAAACTGGTACATACTTGACTGCCGGGCTACTTTTTCCGCTTCTTCTTGCTCTTCGGGAAGTTCTCCTGTCTGAAGGAAATGGACAATCTGCTGTGCCCATGCTGGAGCTTGTGGCTCAACAACAAGGACTAAAGGCACATCTGCTGCTGCGGGAACATCCGCTTCTACGGCAAGGACTTCCGGCCCTGCCGGAGCTTGATGTTCCCCGGCAAGCTTGCCGGAGCAAAACTTGTCGGGAGCGTCTGCTTCAATGGAACAAACCATAAGGCTTGCCGGAGCAGACTGCCCCTCAGCATCCTTGGTGTTGATCTTGGGGACTTTCTTGGCGGCGGCTTCGGGGAGCTCTGCCGGAAAGTAGTCACCAGAAACCAACTTCCTCTTCTTGCTTTGTCCAGTTGATGGTGTTACGGATGGTTGAGTCAACTTGAGCACAAAGATCCCTGGTTCCACAGGTAACTTTAGTGCGGCGCACTTTGATAGGCCATCAGCAATGTCATTCTGAGCTCTTGGGATATGCTCCATCTGTAGGCCGTCAAAGTGCTCTTCTAGCTTCCTCACTTCATCGACATATGCTTCCATCAATGGACTCTGGTAGTTCTTGTTCACTTGGCGGACGACAAGCTGTGAGTCACCCCTGACAATGAGCTTCTTGATCCCAAGGTCTGCTGCGATTCTGAGACCAGCAAGCAATCCTTCATACTCTGCAGTATTGTTGGTTGCTTGCTCCTTGGGAAAGTGCATCTGGACTACGTACTTGAGGTGCTCGCCGGTGGGCGCGACAAGCAGCACGCCCGCACCGGCGCCTTGCAGCGAGAAGGCACCATCAAAGTACATCAGCCACTCTTTGCTTGCCTCTTTGACGGGGATGCTCGTCTCTGGAATTTCTTCATCTGGTGTTGGCGTCCATTCTGCTATGAACTCTGCCAATGCTCTGCTTTGGATAGTTGAAGTGCTCTCAAACTTGAGGCCAAAGCTTGACAGTTCCAGCGCCCACTCGACAATCCTGCCTGTCGCTTCTGGATTTTGCAGTATCCTCTTCAGCGGAAAGCGAGTGACGACTGTGATCTCATGTGCTTGGAATTAATGGCGCAGCTTTCTCGAGGCCATGAGGAGGCCGAAAAGCAACTTCTGCACACCAGAGTACCTTGATCTAGCCCCCTGTAGAAGGGAACTGACAAAGTAAACTGGACGCTGCACCATTCTCTTCTGCATCTTATCATGCTCCTGCGCAGATCCATCTCTGTCGGGACCAGAGCTTGTCGGCGAAGCCCCCTGCTTGTCGCTGGATGCATCTGCCGTGGTTGCTGGCTCATCATCTGCCTCCCTCTCCGCCACTAACGCAGCACTAACCACTTGATTGGTTGCCGCTATATACAGCAGCAACTTCTCTTGCGGCTTAGGTGCGACAAATGTTGGAGTGGAGGACAGGTATCTCTTCAAGTCCTGCAGCGCAGCCTCCGCCTCCGGAGTCCATTTTATTGGACCTGCCTTTTTCAAAATTTTGAAAAATGGCAGGGCGCGCTCAGCAGATCTAGAGATAAACCTGCTGAGAGCAGCCACGCAACCGGCAAGCCTTCGTACATCCTTGACGCGCTTTGGTGCTTCGATCTGCTCAATGGCCTTGATCTTGTTGGGATTGGCTTCAATTCCCCACTGAGACACGAAGAACCCGAGAAGCTTGCCGGAAGGGACTCTAAACACGCACTTCTCGGGGTTAAGCTTGAGGTTGATCTTGCGCAGATTTGCAAATGTCTCGTCTATATCTTGAATCAGGGTCGCCCTGTTCTTGCTTTTGACCACTATGTCATCCATGTAGGCTTCCACATTTCTGTGCATCTGCGGCTCAAAAGTGTGGTGGACTACCCTTGCGAATGTTGAACCAGCATTCTTCAAACCGAAAGGCATCCATACGAAGCAGTACGTGCCACATGGGGTGATAAATGCGATTTTCTCTTCATCCTCTTCTGCCATGAAGATCTGATGGTATCCTGAGTATGCATCCAGAAATGAAAGCAAATCACATCCGACGGTGGAGTCAACAATCTGGTCAATGCGCGGCAAGGGAAATGGGTCTTTGGGACAAGCTTTATTAACATCAGTGAAGTCAATACAAAGCCTCCATTTCCCGTTAGCCTTGCGCACGACAACAGGATTGGCCAACCACGTGGGATGGAGCACTCCTCTGACAAGGCCTGCTGCTTCCAACTTCTTGATTTCTTCTGCGATGAATTCTTGGCGCTCCACTGCCTGTTTCCTGACTTTCTGCTTGACGGGCCGCGCATGAGGACAGACGGCAAGGTGGTGCTCAATTACTTTCCTGGGAACACCAGGGATATCAGACGGTTGCCACGCAAGCACGTCGACATTCGCCCGCAGGAAAGAAACGAGCGCGCTTTCCTATTTGGGGTCAAGAGTGGCGCTGATGGTGAAGGTACCACCAGTGCCATCCTCCTTGGCAGACACCTTCTTGGTCTCAGGTGGAGCTGCCATTGCCTTCTTACACTTGCCGGTGGAGCTCGATGGTGCGTCCTCGACGGTAGCGCAGCACTCCAAAGAGGTGCGCTTGCCGGAGTGGGCATCAGAGCTCTTGCCGGACTTGGTCTTCTTCTTTCCCCCGGGAGCTTCAGCAGCAAGTGTCTTGCATTCTGCTGTGGCTGCTGCTTCCCGGTAGATCTTGTCGGCACAGATAAGAGCATCCTTCTTGTCGCCAGGGACAGAGATGACACCTATCGGGCCTGGCATTTTCAGTATGTTGTACGCATAGTGAGAGGCTGCCATGATCTTGGCGAGTGCCGGACGGCCAAGGATTCCATTGTAAGGTAATGGAAAGTGAGCAACATCAAACGTGACCCTCTCAGTCCTGAAGTTCAGCTTGCTGCCAAATGTTACCGGCAACGTGATCTTTCCCTTCGGCTTGCTCCTTCCCGGGTTGATTCCTTCAAATGTACCGGTCTCTTCGAGCTCGCTGTCAGGGATCTGGAGTTTCTGGAGCACCGCGGAGGAGATCAGGTTCAAGCCGGCCCCGCCGTCAACTAGCACCTTAGTGACCTTGAGGTTGCGGATTGTTGGTGAAACCAACATCGGCAAGCACCCGACCACAGTTATGCGATCAGGGTGGTCCTCAATATCAAAGATGATAGGCGTGCTGGACCATTTCAGAGGCTTGCGTGACTCGACGGGTGGTTCTGCTGCATTAACTTCCCGCACCCACTGCTTGAGCTGACGGTGCGAGGTATGCAGAGAAGCACCACCGTCAACGCACAGGACCTCTGTGGCTTTCTGGAACTCCTGCTCATCAGTCTCCTCATCATCCATGTCTTCATCGTCGTCGTCATCTTCATCCTTGTCGCGGCCGCGAGGAGGTCTGTCTCCTTGCCGCTGCTTGGCCTTGCCGCGGCGTCCTCCTCGGCCAGGACGTTTCTTGCCGGATCCCCCAGCACCTTCCTGGGCCTTCTCCTTGTCGCGCCGCTCGTATTCAGCTTTCTATTGCTCAACAAGCTGCTCGACTTTTTTGCAGCTCTGGAGATCATGGCCCTTGGTGCGGTGGATCTTGCAATACTGCTTGTTGGTGCCGTCCTGCTTGTCGGTGACCGCCACCTCCGCGGCAACCTCCTTGCCGGAGTCACCAGCTTTGGCTTTCTTGGCGCCACCACTGTTGCCGGACTGCTCAACAACTAGCACCTCTTTGCCTTTCCTCTTCCTGTTGTTCCGCCGCCGGTTTTTCCTTGCCGGGGCAGCATCTTCTCTGTCAGATCCTCCCGCTCCTACATTCTCTCCGGGGAGTCTCCTCCCTTCCTCAGCACGTGCACACTTGTCGGCCAGTGCATATAACTCACTGACGTCCCTGATCTTGCACATCGCCATTTCCTCCCGCATCCTGCGGTTTCCCACGTTCTGATGGAACGCGCTGATCACCGCGGCAGGGTGGACGTCTGGGATGTTGTGCTGCACACTGCTGAATCTCTGAATGTACTTTCGCAGGGGCTCTCCTTCCTTCTGGGCGAGCAGATGAAGATCACTCTCCTGGCCATGAGGCTTGTGTCCGCTTGTGAAGGCGCCGACAAACTGATGGCACAAATCAGCCCAAGAGGATATGGAGTTGTCCGGCAAGTGCATGAGCCAGGATCTGACGTTGGGCTTGAGCACCAGCGGGAAGTAGTTGGCAAGGATCTTGTCATCCCGTCCCTCGGCAGCCTGCACCGCAATGGTGTAGATGCTGAGGAACTCCGACGGATGTGTCTTGCCGTCGTACTTCTCCGGTACGTCTGGCTTGAAGTTCTTCGTGCTGGGCCACTGGACTTGCCGCAGCTCACGAGTGAACGCAGGGCAACCTACCGCGTACGGTAGATCGCCTGGTTCCCCTGGCGCATGCATGTCAACAGAGGGCCCAGCGCGCTTGTCGGATTGACGTCGCGCTTCTCTTCGGCGCTCGATGCGAGTTCGAGCGTCTTCTTGTTGTCGATCATGAAGAACTTGGCGCTGATCGCGACGAGCTCATGGATCCGACGATGCGGTGGAGTCGCTGTCGAGGTGGATCCGGCGAGTTGGCGATCTTGGCCTTCGGGGTGGTGATTGCATGGTAGTTGCACCTCCACCCGTTTCGTCGCCACCGGCTCGCGCCCGGCAACCCTGCCGCGGCGGCGACACGCTCGGCCGTCATGGAGTGTCGCCGTTGGCATAGCCGATGAGACTCTGAATGGTGGCCCTCCATTCGTCGATTTTGTCCGACGTCGGAGGGTAATCTAGGAGCAGTTGAGCTCGCGCCAAAGCTTCTGCTGGAGTGGTGGGTGGCAGTGGCGGACGGCGCGAGGAGCGGGACGTGCTCGGACTTCTAAAGATGTTAGAAGGAGCAGTATCCCGTCCAGGCGACCGTGCCCCGCTCGTGCCAGCACGCTGGCGTGCATGCTGGTCTTGAGCGCCCCGAGATCCACCAGCTTGGTCATGGCCTATCATGCGTATGGCACTGCGAGTGCCATGACGCTGTTGGTCTTGCGCCTCCTGAGAGTGGCGCGGAACATGTACAGTCGCTGAGATTTGTGCAGCCTTGTCCTTGGACCTGGTAGCATCATAAGCTTCCTCGTCGACGTCCATTCTTCCGCCGGCGTCCATTCCACCACCCTTTTGCTCCAACGGTGGCGGAAGTGACGTGGACGGAGCGGCTGCCGCCGAAGTCTTCTTCTTCGGTGGCATGTTGATGAAGGGAATGAAGATCTAGCTCGTGTGAACGCCGGATCAGGTTCACACAATCTCGACGCCCCCTACCTGGCGCGCCAAAGATGTCGGGGAAACTGATCCACGAACATCTATGGGGCCGGCGGACCGAGCCCCTTTCGGTTCGGCGGGGGGCGGAGATCACACGAAGAGCAGATCGAGGCGAAGCACACGAGCAGTTTACCCAGCTTCGGAGCTCTCCGGAGAGATAACACTCCTACTGCTACTTGTTTGATTATCTTGTGTTCTTGCTCCAGAGAGAGAGTGTAGTGTTTTTTTGGGTTCCGAACCAGTCGAACCTCCTCCACGTTGCGCATGGGACTCCTTTTATACGTTAAAGGGGTCACCGACAGGTGGCAACGCAGAGAAGGGTACAAATGTAAAAAGTGAGGTGGTTGGTACAGTTACTTGTACAGTGCACCCTACCTAACCCTGACGGCAGGGGACAAGGGCATTAAATGCCTGTCTAAGTCGCCCAAACAGTGCAGAAAAGGACCGTTAGGGGCGCCACCGTTCGCCACGATGGCGATCTTGTCAGCTTCGCATGCCACTGCGCACCGCTGGCTGCACAGCCTCCCGCCACGCGCGCCTGGAGAGGCCCCCAGAGCGACACGTTGGTGGATGCGATGGAGCGTGGGCACAGAGTGGCCGCCTGCCACGGCAAGCGCCTTGCCGCTGCTGTTATCTTGTCGGGTCCGGAAGCTTGTCGCTCACCGGGCCTCGAGGTACCTTGGTTGGTCTTCCCGGCAAGCTCCTCTTGCCGGGGCCTTGTTGCCTTGCCGGAGCGCATGGCGCGTCGCGGCAAGTTCCTTGGAGTGCCTTGGTTGGCCTTCCCGGCAAGCTCCTCTTGCCGGGGCCTTGTCTCCTGAGCTTAAATACTTTGTTCTTGAATGGCTCCAAGGGAACCACGGAGGATCTTGGCGTTCGCCCGGCAAGCCTTGCCGCGGGGTCCTGCAACTGCCCGTGCACAAGTTCGGGGTACTAGGGTACCCCTATTCTAGTACACCGACATAGGGGTTGTCAATCCCTACACGACCACTTACGAGAGTGAGATCTGATAGATATGATAAGATAATATTTTTGGTATTTTTGTGGTAAACATGCAAAGTAAAATAAAGGCAAAGTAAAGAGCAAAGGAAATAACTAAGTAGTAGGAGATTAATATGATAAAGATAGACCTGGGGGACATAGGTTTCACTAGTGGCTTCTCTCGAGAGCATAAGTATTCTACGGTGGGTGAACAAATTACTGTTGAGCAATTGACAGAATTGAACATAGTTATGAGAATATCTAGGTACGATCATGTATATAGGCATCACGTCCGAGACAAGTAGACCGACTCCTGACTGCATCTACTACTATTACTCCACTCATCGACCGCTATCCAGCATGCATCTAGAGTATTAAGTTAAAAACAGAGTTACGCCTTAAGCAAGATGACATGATGTAGAGGGATAAACTCATGCAATATGATGAAAACCCCATCTTGTTATCCTCGATGGCAACAATACAATACGTGCCTTGCTGCCCCTACTGTCACTTGGAAAGGACACCGCAAGATTGAACCCAAAGCTAAGCACTTCTCCCATTGCAAGAAAGATCAATCTAGTAGGCCAAACCAAACTGATAATTTGAAGAGACTTGCAAAGATAACCAATCATACATAAAAGAATTCAGAGAAGATTCAAATATTGTTCATAGATAGACTTGATCATAAACCCACAATTCATCGGTCTCAACAAACACACCACAAAAAGAAGATTACATTTAATAGTTCTCCACAAGAGAGGGGGAGAACATTGTATTGAGATCCAAAAAGAGAGAAGAAGCCATCTAGCTAATAACTATGGACCCGTAGGTCTGAGGTAAACTACTCACACTTCATCGGAGGGGCTATGGTGTTGATGTAGAAGCCCTCCGTGATCGATGCCCCCTCCGGCGGAGCTCCGGAACAGGCCCCAAGATGGGATCTCGTGGATACAGAAAGTTGTGGCGGTCGAATTCAGTTTTTGGCTCCGTATCTGATCGTTTGGGGGTACTTAGGTATATATAGGAGGAAGGAGTACGTCGATGGAGCAACTGGGGGCCCACGAGGGTGGAG
>NC_041384.1:111604043-111631906 GCF_002162155.2 Triticum dicoccoides | reverse complement strand
GGGTCAAAGTCTCCCGGGTCTTGTTTGTTGAGAAAATCACGTTCCCAAAGGTTTCATTTCGTTTGGACTCCGTTTGATATTCCTTTTCTTCGAAACCCTAAAACAGGCAAAAAACAACAATTCTGGGCTGGGCCTCCGGTTAATAGGTTAGTCCCAAAAGTAATATAAAAGTGGATAATAAAGCCCAATAATGTCCAAAACAGTAGATAATATAGCAGGGAGCACTCAAACATTATAGATACATTGGAGACGTATCACGTATTCACACTTGACCCAACGTCTTGGTCCATTAAGGAGGTGATAGCGCGGCGAACAAGGCAATCGGACTATATAGCTTTAACACTTTCACTTAGCCATAGGAGTTTGACGGTGGGGCTACTATATAGCCCGTGGTACTTCCACGCTCATCCGAATATGGTGCACGTACATACATGACCGGGAAAGCGGTCCTTCACTAATGCGGAGGAATCACGAAGATTCCTCTGAGTTATCAAGTGGTTGACCAGTCGCGCGCTTTATCATGACAGCCAGTTTTTGGCTTTCTCTACTGAGGTGCTCATCCAGATGAACCAGGGCACAATCACAGTAGTTCTCCCGGTGCCACCTTAGCCGATAGAGTGGAACGTAAGGTAGCAAAACACGAGAGCCAGGCAAACCCAACTATTGACCAAAGACATGATTTTGAGCTGATGCATATAAGGCCAAACTCGCGATGCTGAACACGCCCTAAGGTATTCAGACTTTACAACATATATTGGGCTGAGTAACGCCCTTGATTACGAGTCCTGAAATTCCAGGTACTTGCATTAGTCTGACATGACGAAATGTCAATAACGCTAGCATCCCTTTCGGTTGTGTTGAGTATCCGGAGGGAGTGAATCAACAAGAGACAGTAAAAAAGGTTTACACAGGGTCTTAATCTAAAAAGAAGCCTTTGAGCGGGGCCCTATTGCACGTCTGTGCCTGTGTCTCTGTTGTGCCGTATTCTGGAAGAGTGTAGCACAATGATCATCTGTAAAAGAGAAAAACGCAGGTGAAAGTCTTCGCGTGAAAAATTGGTTATTCTTAATGGACCATTAAAATGCAATCTAAATAGGGTCAAGCCGAACTTTAGACCTTTTTACATGCGGGAAGCCCCTAGCACCACCTATGGGGGTATATCCATCGACCCAATTTCAGGTTTATCTGAGCTGTTACAGCTAGTGGTGCACCAGACTCGTCTAACCATGTCCGCGGTCTTGACGACCGATCATTTCTTCTGGTTGGAGAGGCCGTCTAGTGATTGGCTGAGAGAACCGCCACATATTCCTCCATACGTGAGGGACGCTCTGTGTTTCCGCTAACTATGATGATGTCACATGGACCGGGCATCTTAAGCTTAAAATAAGCGTAATGCGGTACTGCATTAAAACAAGCGAAGGCTGTTCTTCCGAGTAGTGCGTGATGGACGCTTCGGAATGGAGCGATGTCGAAGGTTAATTCCGCTTCGGAAGTTGTCGGGAGAACCGAATACAACCTCTAGTACTAGAGAGCCCGTGCAGCGGGCCTCTGGGCCTGGTATTACTCCTTTAAAGGTAGTATTGCTTTGGCTGATTCTTGTCGGGTCTATCCCCATTTTGTGGACGGTGTCCTGATATATCAGATTAAGACTACTGCCGCCGTCCATAAGGACTCGGTTGAGATGGTATCAGTCAATTATTGGGTATGGCACCAAGGCAGCCGATCCTCCGTGCCGGATACTAGACAGGTGATCCCTGCGATCAAAAGTGATCGAGCAGGCCAACCAAGGGTAGAACTTGGGGATGACGGGTTCCACGGCGTATACGTCTCGGGGTGCATGCTGGCGCCTCCTCGTCAGTATGTGGGTTGCGTAAATCATGTTCACTATTTTGGCCTTTGGTGGGAAAAATTTTCTATCCCCCAGTGTTCGGCTGGCGAGGCTCATCCTCGTCTTTTCTTGGTGACTCCCTCCCCTTGTGTTCGGAGTTTAGCTTGCCGGCCTGCTTGAAGACCCAACATTCTCTGTTGGTGTGATTTGTAGGTTTGTCGGAGGTGCCATGAATCTGACATAATCTGTCTAGAATCTTGTTTAGGCTAGACGGTCCATCTCTGCTGCCTTTAAATGGCTTTTTCCATTGACCTGGTCGAGAGCTCTGAATCTAGCGTTTACCACCATGTTGTCTGGGCTGTCTTCATTGTTTCAACGCTTGCTTTTATTGCGTCACGGTTTCCCTTTGCCATCCCTGACATCGGATGTGCCTGGGTTGCTGGTGCCGCTACGGGCCAGCCAGCTGTCTTCGCCCGTGCAAAAGCGGGTTATAACGCTTGTTAGGGCTGTCATTGTCCTCGGTTTTTCTTGGCCGAGGTGTCTGGCGCTACACACAATAGATCGGGAGTTCCGCCGCTAGAAGCCTCCGTAGCCACCAAAAACCAATCTAGACCCGTTTTGGCACCCTGCCGGAGGGGGCAATCCTTCTCCGGTGGCCATCTTCATCATCCCGGTGCTCTCCATGACGAGGAGGGAGTAGTTCTCCCTCGGGGATGAGGGTATGTACCAGTAGCTATGTGTTTGATCTCTCTCTCTCTTGTGTTCTTGAGATGATACGATCTTGATGTATCGCGAGCTTTGCTATTATATTTGGATCCTATGATGTTTCTTCCCCCCTTTTCTCTCTTGTAATGGATCGAGTTTCCCCTTTGAAGTAATCTTATTGGATTGAGTCTTTAAAGATTTGAGAACACTTGATGTATGTCTTGCCGTGGATATCTGTGGTGACAATGGGATCCCGCATGCCACTTGATGTATGTTAAGGTGACCAACTTGCGGGTTCATGAACCTATGCATAGGGGTTGGCACACGTTTTCGTCGTGATTCTCCGGTAGATCTTTGGGGCACTCTTTGAGGTCCTTCGTGTTGGTTGAATAGATGAATTGAGATTGTGTGATGCATATCGTATAATCATACCCACGGATACTTGAGGTGACATTGGAGTATCTAGGTGACATTAGGGTTTTGATTGATTTGTGTCTTAAGGTGTTATTCTAGTACGAACTCTAGGGCTGTTTGTGACACTTATAGGAATAGCCCAACGGATTGATTGGAAAGAATAACTTTGAGGTGGTTTCGTACCCTACCATAATCTCTTCGTTCGTTCTCCGCTAGTAGTGAAATTGGAGTGACTCTTTGTTGCATGTTGAGGGATAGTTATGTGATCCAATTATGTTAGTATTGTTGAGGGAACTTACGCTAGCGAAAGTATGAACCCTAGGCCTTGTTTACCATCATTGCAATACCGTTTACGCTCACTTTTATCACTTGCTACCTTGCTGTTTTTATAATTTCAGATTACAAATACTATTATCTACTATCCATATTGCACTTGTATCACCATCTCTTCGCCGAACTAGTGCACCTATACAATTTACCATTGTATTGGGTGTGTTGGGGACACAAGAGACTCTTTGTTATTTGGTTGCAGGGTTGCTTGAGAGAGACCATCTTCATCCTACGCCTCCTACGGATTGATAAACCTTAGGTCATCCAGTTGAGGGAAATTTGCTACTGTCCTACAAACCTCTGCACTTGGAGGCCCAACAACGTCTACAAGAAGAAGGTTGTGTAGTAGACATCACCCTAGCCCCCTCCGGTGTCTATATAAACCGGAGGGTTTTAGTCCGTAGGACAACATACAATCATACCATAGGCTAGCTTCTAGGGTTTAGCCTCTTCGATCTCGTGGTAGATCAACTCTTGTACTACTCATATTATCAAGAATAATCAAGCAGAACGTAGGGTTTTACCTCCATCAAGAGGGCCCGGACCTGGGTAAAACATCATGTCCCCTGCCTCCTGTTACCATCCACCTTAGACGCATAGTTCGGGACCCCCTACCCGAGATCCGCCGATTTTGACACCGACATTGGTGCTTTCATTGAGAGTTCCTCTGTGTCGTCTCCGTTAGGCTTGATGGCTCCTTCGATCATCGATAGCGATGCAGTCCAGGGTGGGATTTTTTCCACGGACAGATCTTTGTATTCGGCGGCTTCGCACTTCGGGCCAACTCGCGTGGCCATCTGGAGCAGATCGAAAGTTACACCCCTGGCCACCAGGTCAGGTTTGGAAGCTTAAACTACACGGTCGATATCCGCAGAGGCTTGATCTTCGACGATTCGAGCCCCTGCCGGGTGAGCTACACGGTCTCGATGAGCATGATTTAGCTCTACCATCAGACAGTGTTTGGGAGATCGCACCGCCGACTACTCCGACCCTCAATTCGGAGCCAATCGCACCATCCATGGATGGGTGGATAGACCCCGCCACGGAGGCCACACTCTCATCGGCGATCAAGCCGAGTATCAACCTTACCCTTCATGAGAGCCGTGACGCCGGACTGCCAGATTCCTCCCCAACCATGGACTCCGAACCGCCTGCGCCCGTGCCTATCAAATTCGATTGGGCGCCAATCATGGAGTTTACCTCCGCGGAAATTTTTCAGCACTCACCCTTCGGCGACATACTAAACTCACTAAGGTCTCTCTCCTTGTCAGGAGAATCCTGGCCGAACTATGGCCAACAGGATTGGGATGCGGATGACGAAGAAATTCGCCGCCCACCCACCACCCACTTAGTAGCCACCATCGAGGACTTAACCGACATGCTCGACTTCGGCTCCGAAGACATCGACGGTATGGACGACGATGCGTGAGACGAAGAGGAACCACTGCCCACAGGGCATTGGACAGCCACCTCATCATATGATATATACATGGTGGACACACCCAAAGAAGGCAATGGCGATGGAACAATGGAGGATGACCCCTCCAAGAAGCATCCCAAGCGCCAACGTCAGCGGCGCCGCTCTAAATCCCGCCAAGGCAAAAGTGGTGATACCGGCACAAGAGATAATAGCACTCTGGACAATGCCGAAGGCGGCAACAATCCCCTCCAGCAAGATTTAGGGCAGGAGGATGTAGAAGCCAGCCCTCCCGAGAGAGCGGCAGATGGAAAGGTGGAGGATGATAATTACATGCCTCCCTCCGAAGACGAGGCAAGCCTCGATGATGACGAATTCGTCGTGCCTGAGGATCCCGTCGAACAAGGGCGCTTCAAGCGCCGGCTTATAGCCATGGCAAATAGCCTTAAGAAAAAGCAACAACAGCTTCAAGCTGATCAAGATTTGCTAGCCGAGAGATGGACTAAAGTCCTTGCGACCGAGGAATATAAACTCGAGCGTCCCTCCAAGAGTTACCCAAAGCGCAGACTGCTACCCCAATTGGAGGAGGAAGAACCAAAACTTACATCCCCAGCGTATGACGCGGCTGATCGGCCACCTCATGGCCGCGACAGAGAGGCATTCCAGCCAAAAGCTCAACCCGCACTCTGAGACCACTCAAATAAAAATGTCAAGGCATGGGGAAATGCGCCAAACCCGCGAGACGCATTGGAGGACAAAGAAAAACATGCAAGATCGATCTACGGATCACGAGGGCGCGCCACTATGCGAGACGATAATCGTCAGGCCGGATACAGTAAAAGTAAGTCCGGCCGGGCCGAACACAGCGGGCAAGACTCATTTGAGTTGTGTCGCAATATAGCCCAGTACAGAGGCGCCGCACACCCCCTATCCTTCACAGGCGAAGTAATGGATCATCAAATCCCAGAGGGTTTCAAACCCGTAAATATAGAATAATACGACGGCACAACAGATCCTGCGGTATGGATCGAGGATTCCCTCGTGCACATCCACATGGCCCGCGGTGATGATCTATATGCCATCAAATACCTCCCACTCAAGCTCAAAGGACCATCTCGACATTGGCTCAACAGCCTGCCAGCAGAATCCATCGGTTGTTGGAAAGATCTGGAAGCCGCATTCCTCGACAACTTCCAGGGCACTTACGTGCGACCACCAGATGCCGATGACTTGAGCCACATAATTCAGCAGCCAGAGGAATCGGCCAGGCAATTCTGGACACGGTTCCTAACAAAGAAACATCAATTCATCGACTGTCCAGATGCGGAGGCCCTAGCAGCTTTCAAACACAACATCCGTGATGAATGGCTCGCCCGGCACCTCGGCCAGGAAAAGCCAAAATCTATGGCAGCCCTCACGACACTCATGACCCTCTTTTGTGCGGGAGAGGACAGCTGGCTGGCTCACAGCAATAACATATCAAAAAACCATGGTACTTCGGATACCAAGGACGGCAATGGCAAGTCACGTCGCAACAAACATAAACGTCACATTAACAACGACAATACCGAGGATACGGCAGTCAATGCCGGATTCAAAGGCTCTAAACCCGGTCAGCGGAAAAAGCCATTCAAAAGAAGCACTCCGGGCCCGTCCAGTTTGGACCGTATACTCGATCGCTTGTGTCAAATACACAACACCCCCGACAAGCTAGCCAACCACACCAACAGGGATTGTTGGGTGTTCAAGCAGGCCGGCAAGTTAAATGCCGAAAACAAAGATAAGGGGTCACATTGCGATGACGAGGAGGAGCCCCGGCAGCCGAACACCGGAGGACAGAAGAGGTTCCCCCCACAAGGGCAGACGGTGAACATGATATACGCAACCCACATCCCCAAGAGGGAGCGGAAGCGTGCGCTCAGGGACGTATATGCGTTGGAGCCAGTCGCCCCAAAGTTCAACCCTTGGTCCTCCTGTCCGATCACCTTCGATCGCAGGGACCACCCCACTAGTATCCGTCATGGAGGATTCGCTGCACTGTTCCTAGACCCAATCATTGACAGATTTCACCTCACTCGAGTCCTTATGGATGGCGGCAGTAGCCTGAACCTGCTTTATCAGGACACAGTGCGCAAAATGGGCATAGACCCCTCAAGGATCAAACCCACAAAACGACCTTCAAAGGCAGCATACCAGGTGTAGAGGCCCATTGCACAGGTTCAGTCACACTGGAAGTGGTCTTCGGATCCCCGGATAACTTCCGAAGCGAGGAGTTAATCTTCGATATAGTCCCGTTCCGCAGTGGCTATCATGCACTGCTCGGGCGAACCACATTCGCGAGATTCAATGCGGTACCGCACTATGCATATCTCAAGCTCAAGATGCCAGGACCTTGGGGGGGTCATCACAGTCAATGGAAACACAGAGCGCTCTCTCCGCACGGAGGAGCACACTGCGGCCCTCGCAGCAGAAGCACAAAGCAGCCTCTTAAGGCAATCCACCAGTTCGGCGATTCAAGACCCGAAAACCTTCAAGCGCGCCCGGGGTAATCGGCAACAAGACCGGCTGGCATGTTTTGAGCTCGCATAGCAATGTGGCCCCCACCCCAGTCCCAGCCAAACGGCTAAATCTGTGCCCCGCGTATATAACTACGCATTGAAAATACCATGGGCACAGGGGGGAGGGGGGCACGACTACGGCACGCCCCAAGACGCGGCTCAACCGCACTAGGGGTTCCCGCCTTATTAATTTTTCTCTCTCTTTCAGGACTTTACTCTCTGGAAACACCGTCCAGCAGTATGTTTGCCGGACACAAGATACAACAACCAAGGAGGTAGAAAGCTACGTCGCATCATGGAATTTCCAGGTGGTCTCTGATAATGAGTGAAATACCCGCTTTCAATACCATTCCTCAGCTTGCCCTTGAAGGGGACATGTCAGATAGTCCCACTTTTTGCTTATCGCAC
The DNA here is from genome assembly GCF_002162155.2 of Triticum dicoccoides. Lineage (NCBI taxonomy): Eukaryota > Viridiplantae > Streptophyta > Magnoliopsida > Poales > Poaceae > Triticum > Triticum dicoccoides. Next base: position 111,624,246 of record NC_041384.1, on the reverse strand, counting down.
TACTTGTATCATGTTGCTTTCACACACCTTTTTGATCAAAACAATGCATAGCACTAAGACTATTATTGCATTCTTCTTATATATATATATGTTCATTCATGACATCTAGCACCCGTACACTCTGGTACGGCCAATACGCTAGGGGCTTAAGCATACCCCATAATACGGCGTGAGAAGTCCGAACACTTTTGACAGTGCGGCACCCCGAACTTATAGCATTATATGCATCAGCTCCGAATCATGTCTTGGGTCAATAGTTGGGTTTGCCTGGCTCCCATGTTTTGGTACCTTATGTTCCGCTATATCGGCTAAGGTAGCACTGGGAGAACTACTGCGATTGTGCCCGGTTCTGCTGGGCTAAGCACCTCAGTAGAGAAAGCTAAAACTGACTGTCATGATAAGGCGAGAGACTGGTCGCTGTTCGAGAGATTTCGAGTCCCTAAAGACTTATGCCACTTAGAGCGAGGAGTCGGCTCTGTCTGGCTTAAGGCGTGTATAGCGCCCCGAATTCGGCCTTCCGAATACTAGGGGCTTCGCCGAAATTTAAAATTATAGAATCCTATGGCTAAGTGAGAGTGATAAAACATTATAGTCCGATTGCCTTGTTCGTTGTGCTGAGCACCTCCCTCGAAGGACCCAAAAATGGGAACAAGAGTGCTCAGCTTTATCCCGAACACCCCAGCACTCGTGGCATGGGGGCAGAAGCCGACGACTAGCCATCTCTTAGATTTGATAAATAGCCGAACAAAAGGTAATATTTTAAATTCAAACAAGCGTTGCATAGAGCATATGAACAAGTTTTCATCATACAGGATCACACGAGCAAGTTCATTTAAATATTACATCTTTCGCACACTCGTCCGCTACAAGACGGGCACCCTTCAGGACACCCTCATAATACATCTCGGGGTGGCGATGCTCCTTGCCTTGCGGCGGTCCTTCCTTCACCAGCTTCACAGCGTCCATCTTGGCCCAGTGCACCTTCGCCCGGGCGAAAGCCCGGCGTGCACCTTCAATGCAGACGGACCGCTCGATGACTTCTAGCCGTGGGCAGGCATCCACAAGCCGCCTCACCAGGCCGAAGTAGCTGTTGGGAAGGGCGTCGCTAGGCCACATCCGGACTATAAAGCCCTTCATGGCCTGTTCGGCCGCCTTGTGCAGCTCGACCAGTTGCTTCAGTTGGTCGCTCATAGGCATCGGGTGTTCGGTCCCAGTATACTGAGACCATAATAGCTTCACCGTCGAGCTTCCCTCTTCGGCCTAGTAAAACTTGGCGGCATCCGACACGCTGCGGGGCAAATCTGCGAATGCTCCTGGAGAGCTCCGGACTCGGGTAAGTAACAAGTAATTTACTTGCACATGCTTGCTTTGCATATTGAATGCCTTACCCGCCGCTATCTTCCTCATCGCCTCAATCTCTTGGAGGGCTTTTTGGGCTTCGGCCTTGGCATTCTTTGCGCTCTCGAGGGCCGCGGCAAGCTTCGCGTCTTCGAGTCAAACTCCAACGCCTCGTGCTTCGTCACGAGAGCATGGAGCTCTTGCTGCACCTCACCCACCCGCGCCTCTTGCTTTTCCCGCTCGGTGCGCTACTGGGCTGCTTTGTTTTCGGCCTAGGATAGCGCTTGCTTCAGGGTCGCCACTTCGGTCGTGGCCCCTGGCAAATTCATGATGATCCTGTCATTTTGCAATCGCATCTTTTTTGTATATATATATATCTATAGACAAGGTATTACTTACCTTTGTTCTCCTCGAACTGCCTCTTGGCAAGGCCGAGCTCTTTCTCAGACCCCTCGAGGTCCTGCTTCAGTGTGGCGACCTCCGCAGTCAGTGTGGTAGAGGTCAGCAGCGAAGCCTTCATACGCATATAGACATACTTACATTAGACTCCTGCAGATATTATTCGATCCTCTATTCGGCTTTTCTTTGTGAACACCAAACAAAGCATCAGGGGCTACTGTCTATGCGGTAATATTTTCCCTATATTTTAAATACTTACCTGAAAGCCTGTTAGAAGGCTGGCACAGACTTCAGTCAGTCCACTCTTGGCGGAGTGAACCTTCTTGATCACCGCACTCATAATAGTGCGGTGCTCTTCATCGATGGAAGCGCCGCGAAGCGCTCCCAGCAGGTTATCCGACGCCTCTGGATGGACAGAGGTCACCGGCACGGGCGTCTTACCCCTTTTGGAAGGGGCCCGCCTACCTGAGTCCGGAACCACTGGAGGTTCCGGCGCGGTGTTCGGCTGAGAGCCGAACTTGGAGCCCCCGGGAGCCTTGCTCCCTTTGCTCCTGGAGTCCGGAAGGTCGCCTTGAGGCGCCTCCAAGACTTTCTCCCCCCGTCTCGGTGCCCCTTGAGACAATACCTCGGCATTGTCCGTAGGGCAAGGGGAGGAGGTGGTCGGAAGTGGATCGCTATCCATATCCGATGAATCCAAGGAGCCGTCCGATGAGGATACGTCGATACGGGCTTGGGGTGGTCTGCATAATCATATTCGGCGTCAGGAGAAGCAGTGCGATAAAGGTATGCTATGAGTTACTCTGGTATCTGAATACTTACGACTTTGCCAGGGGCTTGGCCCTGAGCAGCCACTCGTCTTCGCCTTCGACGGCGGTAGTGGAGCAGTCCGGAAGGAGAGTCCTTCCTTTCTTGGACCCTTCGGCCTCCCCGGTGGGGTGGCCTTCCTTTTGTTGTCTCCCCCGACAGGAGGGGTAGCATCTTCATCTTCCTCCTCGTCTTCATGGGAGGAGTCCGTCGCGGAGTTATCGGATGATGAGTCCGATACCACCTGGCACCGAGAACTCTTTCAGGTTCCCTTGGCCTTCTTCTTGGTCTTCTCCGAGACCTTATAAGGAGCCGGAGTCAGTATCTCCGTCAGGAGAGCGTCCGCGGTGTCTTCGGGTAGGGGGCCGGACAGTCGATCTGCTCCGATGCCTCCACCCAGTCTTGTTAAAGGTATGAGAGCTCAGACCTCGCGCATGGTTAAGCTATGGGAAATAAATATCCTACCAGATGTACAGAACTTACCGGATTCGCAGGGCGCTTCGCACTTAGCCCGCGGTCCTCGGTGAGAGAGGGAGGGACCTCAGCGCCCTTGAGTAACACCCTCCAGACGTCTTTGTGTGTCGTGTCGAAGAGCTCGCTTAGAGTCTGGTGCCGGGCCGGGTTGAACTCCCATAAGTTGAAATCCCGTTGCTGACATGGGAGGATCCAGCGGAAGAGCATGACCTGGACTATGTTGACAAGCTTAAGTTTCTTGCTTGTCATGTTCCGGATACATTTCTAAAGTCCGTCCAGCTCCACCGATGAACCCCAGGACATGCCCTTCTCCTTCTAGGAAGCGAGCCGCGTGGGGATTCCGGATCAAAACTCGGGGGCCGCCACCCAGTTGGTGTCGCGCGGCTCGGTGATGTAGAACTACCCCGACTGCCACCCCTTTACGGTCTCCACGAAGGAGTCCTCGAGCCATGCAATGTTGGGCATTTTGCCCACCATGGCTCCTCCGCATTCTGCTTGTTGGCTGCCTACAGCCTTCAGCTTGATATTGAAGGTCTTCAGCCACAGGCCGAAGTGGGGCCGGATGCGTAGGAAAGCCTCGCACACGACGATGAACGCCGAGATGTTGAGGAAGAAATTTGGGGCCAGATCATGAAAGTCCAGCCCATAATAGAACATGAGGCCGCGGACAAATGGATGGAGGGGAAACCCCAGTCCTCGGATGAAGTGGGGGAGGAAGACCACCCTCTCATGAGGTTTTGGGGTAGGGATGACCTGCCCCACGGCTGGCAGCCGGTGCGCGATATCCGCGGCTAAGTATCCGGCTCCGACGTAACTTTTTGATGTGTCCCTCCGTGACGGAGGAGGCCATCCACTTGCCTCCAGCTCCGGACATGTTTTGGAGAGAGTTGAGGAGGAAGATGCGGACTTGGGCGCTGGAGCTCGAGTGTGCAAGAATGGATGAGCAAGGAGGAAGAAGGCGTGGGTAGAAAAAGGTGAGATCTTATCCCTTTGTAAGGGCGGACTAAACTATGGGCCCCCCACTAGCCTGGTAAAACTCGCTTGTCCCCCAAGCGCCGTAATTGGTGGCGCGGTTGGGTTACCCACATCCGTATTGATGAGAATCCCGTAATGAGGGAAACATGACCTCTGCTTTGACAAGACGTGTTAAGAAACCGCCTTGCATTATGTGCGGGGCTGGTTCAAGGAAAACGGTTCAAATAATTACTAGGCCATGGCGTGATGTTATGCCGCCAAAACGTGTCAGCAGATTAGATTTGTGGTAATATTATTCTCTCTATGGTGGTATGTGGAACTTATTTTGCAGGGTCGGACACTATCCTTGTATTCAAATTCTTCCATGGTGTGTTCGGTGGAGGAACCCGCCTTGCAATGCTAAAAAAAACACTGCACGCCGGACTCATCGTCATTGAAGCCTAGTTCAGGGGCTACTGAGGGAGTCCTGGATTAGGGGGTCTCCGAACAGCCGGACTATATCCTTTGGCTGGACTGTTGGTCTATGAAGATACATGATTGAGGACTTCGTCCCGTGTTCGGATGAGACTCTACTTGGCGTGGAAGGCAAGCTAGGTAATACGGATATGGATATCTCCTCCTTTGTAACCGACCTTGTGTAACCCTAGCCCCCTCCGGTGTCTATATAAACCGGAGGGTTTTAGTCCGTAGGACAACATACAATCATACCATAGGCTAGCTTCTAGGGTTTAGCCTCTTCGATCTCGTGGTAGATCAACTCTTGTAGTACTCATATTATCAAGAATAATCAAGCAGGACACAGGGTTTTACCTCCATCAAGAGGGCCCGAACCTAGGTAAAACATCGTGTCCCCTGCCTCCTGTTACCATCCGCCTTAGACGCACAGTTTGGGACCCCCTACCTGAGATCCGCCGGTTTTGACACTGACAAGTCCCTTGAAAATTGGCCCTAAAAGCATCCTCAAGCTCTTCCCAGCTTCCAATTGAGTTTTCGGGGAGGCTTTTTCAGCCAGTGCCGAGCTGGTCCTTTCAACTTGAGGGGCAGGTATTTGATGACGTGGAGATCATCTCCGCGAGCCATCTGGATAGGAAGGATAAATCCCTCAATCCAGACCCCAGGGTCAGTCATTCCGTCGTATGCCTCTTTGTTCACGGGTTTGAATCCCTCTGGAAATTCATGGTCCAACACCTCATCGGTGAAGCATAGGGGGTGCGCGGCACCCCTGTATTTGGATGTGTCATGGCATTCTTCGGACGGTTGTAGTGTTTGGTTTTGATTCCGAGTTGTTATTCGGTCAGTATAATCGTTTGGGCGCCCATGATTCTGTGCCGGAGTGCACTTCCTAGATCCGTAGATGGACCTGGCCATACCGGCTTTTTTGTGCAGGTCTTCACCTAAATCGTGCGCTGACTTGTGTGCAAAGTCATTAGCCACCCTGCCGCAGCCACAATTGGTCGATCCGGCTGATCGGCCATTTTATTTTTCGGCTGAATGGGCTCTAAAGCCTCGTCGTCGAATTCAGGCAGTAGCTTGCGCTTTGGATAGCTCTATGTGTGGCGACTGCCGCCGTACTTTTCTTCAGTGTCAAGCACTTTGTTCCATATGATGTGGAGCGTATTCTGCGCGGCCTTAAGCCTTTGCTTCTGCTTCTTCAGGCTCCTCGCGGTGGTGATAAGCCTTCTATGGAGGTTCTCTTATTCCAAGTGTCTTTCTAGGATGATGTGTGCATCGTCGTCCGGACTGTTCTCCTCTCCGGAGACAGGTTGATGAGCTTTACCCTCGACGTCCCCGTGATCGGACAGCGGCTCTATACTATGTTCGCCGTCCGCTGGCTCATCCTGCTCCATCAATGGGTCCATGTGGTCGTCATTTCCTTTGGAGTCGACCGGGGTATTATCGTTGTTTTTGCTGAGGCGGGATTTGGAGCGGCGCCTACGTCGTCACTTTGGTTGCTTCTCGAGGGTACTATCCTTCGCTGCATCCTCCCATTCCTCATTGTTGTTTTCTTTGGATGTATCCACCATGTATATATCGTGTGATGAAGGGGCTGTCCAGCGCCTTGTGGGCGATGGTTCCTGTTTCTCTCCTGCATCGTCGTCCATACCGTCGGTGTCTTCGGAGTCGAAATCAAGCATGCCGGTTAAGTCGTCAACAGTGGCTATTAAGTGGGTGGTGGGTGGGGAATGAATTTCTTCGTCGTCCGCTTCCCACTCGAGCCGGACATAGTTCGGCCAAGGGTCTCCTGACAAGGAGAGAGACCTCAATGAATTTAGCATGTCGCCCAAGGGCGAGAGCTGAAAGACATCCACGGAGGTAAACTCCATGATCGGTTCCCAATCAGATTCGATAGGAACGAACGCAGGCGGTTCGGAGCCTGTGGCCGGGGACGAATCCAACGGTCCGGGAACACATGTCTTATAGGAGGTTGTCGGTGTCAAAACCGGCGGATCTCGGGTAGGGGGTCCCGAACTGTGCGTCTAGGCCAGATGGTAACAGGAGGCAAGGGACACGAAGTTTTACCCAGGTTCGGGCCCTCTTGATGGAGGTAAAACCCTACGTCCTGCTTGATTAATCTTGATGATATGGGTAGTACAATAGTAGATCTACCACGAGATCGGAGAGGCTAAACCCTAGAAGCTAGCCTATGGTATGATTGTTGTTCTGTATGTTGTCGTACGGACTAAAACCCTCCGGTTTATATAGACACAGGAGAGGGTTAGGGTTACACAAAGTCAGTTACAATGGTAGGAGATCCACAAATCTGTATCGCCAAGCTTGCCTTCCACGCCAAGGAAAGTCCCTCCCGGACACAGGACGAAGTCTTCAATCTTGTATCTTCATAGTCCAGGAGTCCGGCTGAAGGTATAGTCCGGCCATCCGGACACCCCCTAATCCAGGACTCCTTCAGTAGCCCTTGAACCAGGCTTCAATGACGACGAGTCCGGTGCGCAGATTGTCTTCGGCATTGCAAGGCGGGTTCCTCCTCCATGTACTTCATAGAAGATTTTGAACACAAAGATAGCATCCGGCTTTGCAAAATAAGTTTCCACATATTGCCATAGAGAGTATAATATTTACACAAATCTAATCTGCTGACGTATTCCGTAGTGTGACATCGCACCACGGCCAAGCCTTTATTCGAATCGTTTTATTGCCCCACCTCAGCGTGTCATGCGAGGCGGTTTCCTTGGCACGTCTTGTTAAAGTAGAGATCGTGTCCCCTTATTCCGGGATTCTCATCGATACGGGCGTGGGTAACCCAACCGCTTCTAGGACTCCTAGACTATAGGCAAGTCCAAACGGCCACGGAGAGGACGCTTGATATTCACCCTCTTTATAAAGGGACACGGGTTTTATTTTTTCCCTCCCGTGCTCAATCGAATCCTTCCCCCACCTCAAGCTCAAACACCCAAAGTTCAGGTCAGGTGCTCCGAACCTTCAATAATGTCTGGATCTAGCCTTCAAGGCCGATGGATGCCTTCCTCCGTCACAGAAGAAGACATCAAAAAGTTGAGGGAGGCCAGATATCTGACCGCCGAGGTTTCGCATCGGCTGCCTGGCCGAGGGCAGGCCGTCCCCTCCCCCGAACCCAACGAGAACGTCGTGTTCGTCTCCCACTTCCTCCGAGGTCTAGGCCTTGCTCTGGGTCCTTTCGTCAGGGGTTTGATGTTTTATTACGGGCTAGATTTCCATGATCTAGCTCCAGACTCCTTTCTTCATATCACGACATTTAATCTCGTGTGTGAGGCCTTCCTCCGGGTTACACCTCACTTTGGCCTGTGGCTCAAGACCTTTGAAGTAAAGCCAAAGATGATCGAGGGGCAACATGCAGCGTGCGGAGGTGCCTCAATATGCAAGATGACGGGAGCTCCATGGCCCAAAGGTTCCATTCCAAAGGTGTCTGAATTGTGGCAACAGGAGTGGTTCTACATCACGGCTCCTAGAAGTGCCAAGTGGGCGGCCGCCCCTGTTTTCCGCTCGGGCCCTCCACCACAACTGATGTCATGGATTAGCAGAGGTCTGAGCTGGGGTCCAGCCAAGGATGTGCCTATATTGCAAAGCCACATTCGAGATCTCTTCAATGAAGATTTTAGTTTGGTTGCGGTAATACAAGTTATGCTGGTTTGTCAAGTCCAGCCTTGCAAATGCCAGCCCCTTCGCTTGTGGGAGTTCAATCCCGAGGGACCGCGTGTCATTCAAAATTTCCTCGGCCTGACGCATGAGGAGATGTACAAGTCATTCTTCGGACCTCAGGTAGAGTGTCCGGAAATCATCAAGGACGTGGGCCTGAACAGGTAAGGAATCTTCCGGCCGAACATACTATCTCTCATTTGTTACGAAGTTATTTCCGAGAGTTTGCTTTTTGACCAGGATTGGCTGACAAAGGCGAAGTTGATTCGGTGTTCGGCCCCCTCCCTGAGAGTTTGGACAATCCGGTATTGGAAAAGATGCTCCAGGTCGCACCTTGCCCGGAGCCCTTGAAGGAAGATACCGGGAGGATAATACAGGCGGACGCGGGCCCCCAACGCTGCCCATTCTAACAGAGGGAGCGAGCGTCTCCATGAAGGAAGACGACCGAAGGAGGAAAAGGACTGCGCTCGGGGATTCAGAAGTCGAAGCTTCCAAATGGGAGAAGAAGTCTCCCACAGAGGGTCCTACCTTGGGTGGTGCTTTTGCTGCACAAAGTCCACGGGGGGATCAATTCTCCAGCGAGTCATAAGTGACCCGAAATACTTTAATGGTACAGGTATGCCATCTTTTTCTTCTGAGAAACTAGCCACCGCATATATCTTTGCAGTTTGGGCCTTAGCCCCTCCCAAATGAGCTCGTCTTCGGGGGATCTTCTTCCAGAGATGATGGAGAGCGAAACGCCTCCTCCGGACTCCTCCACTCTGGAAGCGGGCGACCCCGAAGTGTCGTCACGGAGGGCCTCTCCGAGTCCGGTGAGGCCAGAAGATAATCCCATTGACCCCCAAAGCTCCCAGTGTCCGGCTCCCGAAGAGAGCAGACAAAAGAGTCCGGCACCGTCTGGTGTGCGATCGGATGTTCTGAGGGAGTTGGTGGGGCGAGCGGCCACCTCAGATGAACACAGTGTGCTGATGAATACGGCGATGGAGAGAATCTCGTCCGCCGAAAGTGGATTGCATGAAGCTTTTATGAGTCTACTGACAGGCTTTGAGGTACGTAAAATAATGTATGATAGTCCTGCACATGCTAGGTGTGCCCTGTGTAGATAGTAGCCCCTGAGACTCTGGTTGTCGTCGGAAACGATGACGAATAGAGGATCATATTCCCAGGTAATAACCATACCGCCTCTATGTGCAGGTGATGGAAGCTCCGGTGGCTAGCCAGACTAGCGAGTTTGCCCATTTAAAACGGCAGTTGGATGCGGCAGACGCCGACATCGAGCTTGTTAACAAAAGGCTTGACGAGGCACAGGGTAAGTGTCATTATCTGGTAAACGCCACATAGTAAGAGCAGCATGATGCCAATATCTTTAATATGTTGTGACTGCAGATGGAGTTGCCACTGTTGAAGCCTTGCGGGCAGAACTTGCCTGAGCCAAGGAACAAGTGAGGTTTGGTAATGCGGCTGCTTTGAAGGCGGCCGAAGAGTTAAAAGCCGAGAAGGCCGCGCATGGCGAGAGCCGAGATAAGATGGCCAAGATGGCCATAGAATTAAAAGCCGCCGCCGGCCGTTGCCGGGTTCTTGAAAAGGAAAACCTAGCGAAGGCATCGGACCTTGAGAAGGCTGCTGCGACGAGAAAAGACATCCGCTCTGCTATGAGGGCGAAGAAGGAGGAGCTGCAGGAAGCCGAGGATATTGTAGCTGGGAAATCCTTTATGTTGCGGAGGAAGTTCGGAGATCCATGGTATGCCCCTCTGGATCGGCTGTGGAGTTCGGAGGATTTTTATATGGATTTGGTGGCGAGCGCTGCCGATGCGGCCAAGTACTTCCAGGGTCAGACGGTCCATGAAGTGGACCAGTTGTTTTGGACACAATTCCATTCTCCCGAGCGTCCGCTTTCATTGACTGACCAATTAGCCGAATGGGCCGAACTGAATAGGTTGTCCGGACTCGCCATGAGGTCTGTTGTGGATCAGCTATGGCCGGAAAGGCCAAAACCGAATAGCTATTTCAGCTTGGTGCAGCAGTTCCTTGACGTGGTGCTGCGCATTAATGCGATGAAGAGGTCGACATGCATAGAGGGCTCACGGATGACCTTTGTCCGTGTTAAAGCATACTGGGCGGAGATGGATGCTACCACTGTTGCAGCGCGGGATTCGGCCATAGGCCGAATGGCTGCTGAGCACTACTTTGAAGAAGTTCTTGAGGGTGCTCGTCTGATAGAGACCCAGTGCTAAAAAATATTATGTTTGAGTGATATGTAATCTCATTGTAAATGAAATGCTTTTATAAATTTTTATAAGGCTATTTTTATACTTTTGCCCAAAAGTAATATGATGCCTCCTGGGCGGCCATTTATGTATACATGTGTATAACCTGAAAGATTGCAGCCGTCGGCTTCAACCCCCACGCATATAATGCGGAGGTGCTTGCAAAAAACACGTGTTCACACTTAACCCAACGTCTTGGTCCTATTAAGGAGGTGATAGCGGAGCGAGCGAGGCAACCAGACTATAATGCTTTAGCACTTTCACTTAGCCATAGGAGTTTGACAGTGGGGCTACTAGATAGCCCCTGGTGGCTCCGCACTCTCCCGATCCCGGGGTGCATACCTGCCTGGCCGGAAAACGGCCCTTCGTTAAGGCGGTGGAATTCTAACATCCCAACAGGTCATCGAGTGGTTGACCAGTCTCATGCTATATCATGACAGTCAGTTTTCGGCTTTCTCTACTGAGGTGCTCGTCCGGATGAACCAGATCACAATCGCAGTAGTTCTCCTGGTGCTACCTTAGCCGGTAAAGCGGAATGTAAGGCACCAAAACACAGGAGCCGGGCAAACCCAACATTTGACCAAAGACAATGATTCGGAGCTGATGCATATAGGGCCAAACTCGCGACGCCGAACACTCCCTAAGGTATTCTGTCTTTGTGGTATAAACCGGGCCTAAATAATGGCCTTTGTAAGAAGCCCCTTGTGTCCAGGTACATGCATTGTTCTGGCGTGGCCACATGCCAAGACGTCAGCATCCTTCTGAACGGTGGATATGTATCAACAAGAGACAGTAAAAAAGGTTTACGCAGGGTCTTAATCTAAAAAGAATCCTTGGAGCGGGTCCCTGCTGCACGTCTGCGCCTGTGTCTCTGTTGTGCCGTATCTTGGACAGGTGTAGCACGATGATCGTCTGTAAAAGAGAGGAATTTAGGTGAAAAAGTTATCGTGCAAAAAGATAGTTTTTAAAGAAACCATGTATAATTCAAGATGAGAAAAAATTGCCACTTGTCTACGCGCGTTGATCCCCTTATATTGGCAAATATGGGTGTGACCATTTATTCGGTATAAATAGAGGCGCCGGACTTGATTAGTTGTGTCTGAGGTCTTGACGACCTATTGGATGCTTTCGTTGGTCCGGGCGCCTTTAGTGTGAAGCTGCCAAGGCAGCCGCACTCTCTTCGGCGCGCAGAGATCGCTTGATATTTCCGTTCACTGAAATGATGCCACGTGGACCGGGCATCTTGAGTGTGAGGGAGGCGTAGTGTGGTATTGCATTAAAGCGAGCGAAAGCTTCGCGTCCGAGAAGTGCTTGATAGCCACTTTGGAACAGAGCGATGTGGAAGGTTAAATGCTCGCGACGGAAGTTATCGGGGAAGCCGAATATAACTTGTAGTAGGAGGGAGCCCGTACAACGAGCCCCTAGGCCTGGCGTTACTCCTTTAAAGGTAGTATTGCTATGGCGAATTTTTGTTGGGTCTAACCCCATCCCGCGGATTGTATCCTGATATATTAGGTTTAGATTGCTGCCACCGTCCATCAAGACTCGTGTGAAGTGATATCCGCCAATTACTGGGTCTAATACCAGGGCAGCCCATCCTACGCGTCGGATACTTGCTAAGTAATCGCGATGGTCGAAAGTGATTGGTTGAGACGACCAGTGGCAGGACTTCGCGGTGACAGGCACTTGGGTATATTTTCCTGGGAGTGCCACGTTGTTTTTTCCCTTGATCACGTGTAACACGTTTACTGTTTTGACTTCTGTTGGAAATTTATTTTGTTCCCCAGTGTCCTGCTTGGGAGGCTCATCCTCGTCTTCACTTGGTGTATCCTCCCCCTTGTGTACGGCGTTGAGCTTGCCGGACTGCTTGAAGACTCAACATTCTCTATGGGTATGATTAGCAAGTTTACCAGGGGTACTATGGATCTGACATACTTGGTCAAGAATTTTGTTGAGGCTGGACAGTTCATCCCTAGTGCCTTTAGAGGGCGTCTTTTGACCTGGCCGATAGCTTTTGAATCCGGCGTTTACTGCCGTGCCCTTCGTGCTGTCTTCTTTATTACGGTGTTTGTTATTGCTGTTGCACCGTGATTTCCCGTTTCCATCTCTAACTTCAGATGTACTGGGTTCGCTGGTGCTGCATCTGGCTAGCCAGCTGTCCTCACCCGCGCAAAAGCGGGTCATGAGGCTTGTTAATGCGGCCATCGTTCTCGACTTATTTTGACCGAGGTGTCTAGCGAGCCATTCGTCACGGACGCTATGCTTAAAAGCTGCCAAGGCTTCGGCGTCCGGACAGTCGACAATCTAGTTCTTTTTAGTAAGAAACCTATTCCAAAGCTTTCGGGCAGACTCTCCGGGCTGTTGAGTTATATGACTCAAATCGTCCGCATCCGGAGGTCGGACATAAGTCCCTTGAAAATTTGCCTGAAAGGCGTCTTCGAGCTCTTCCCAACTTCCAATGGAGCTTTCGGGGAGGCCTTTAAGCCAGTGACGAGCTGGCCCTTTGAGCTTGAGGGGTAAGTACTTGATGGCGTGGAGATCATCTCCTCGAGCCATATGGATATGAAGGATGTAGTCCTCAATCCAGACCCCAGAGTCTGTTGTTCCGTCGTATGTCTCTATGTTTACGGGTTTGAATCCCTCTGGAAATTCATGGTCCAGCACCTCATCGGTGAAACATAGGGGGTGTGTGGCACCCCTATAGCTAGGTGTACCGCGTTGTTCGGATGTTTGTTGTGTTGCATTGTATGCTAGGGCGCGCTTGCGTGGTCCATAGATGGATCTTGTTGCACCGTCCTTTGGGTGCGAGCCCTCGCATGGGCCGCGTGTTGTATTGTGAGTGGCTTTGTATGCCGCTCTTTGTTGGTAGAGGGGTCGTCTATCCGGCCAGGTGGCTGCTTTGATATTTGGTTGTGGGGGGTCTGAGGCCTCCTCATCGAATTCAGGTAGCAGCTTCCGCTTTGGGTAGCTCTTGGAGGGGCGATTGTCGCCGTACCTCGCTGTTGTGTTGAGTATTTTACTCCATCTGATTTGGAGTGTGTCTTGCGCAGCCTTGAGCCTTTGCTTCTGCTTTTTAAGACTCCTCGTGGTGGCAACAAGCCTTTTATGGGCATTTTGCTCCTCCGGGTGCCTGTCCGGCGTTATGTCGTCCGGACTATTATCCTTGATAGAATTTGCTTGTTCGGTTTGATTATCCGGATTGCCGTTGTCCGGCAGTGGTTCGCCCTGCTTCAGCGCTGGGTCTGTGTGATCATTATTTCTGTCGAGGCGGGATTTGGGGCGGCGCTTGCGTCACCGCTTTGACTGCTTCTCGAGGGAACAAGCCTTCGGTGCGTCCTTCCGCTCCTCGTCGTCGTCTTTTGGTGCGTCCACCATGTATACGTCATATGATGAGGTGGGCGTCCAGCGCCCTGTGGGCGGTGGTTCTTCTTCGCCTCCCGCATCGTCGTCCATACCGTCGATGTTTTCAGAGTCGAAGTCGAGCATGTCGGTTAAATCGTCGATAGTGGCTACAAAGTGGGTGGTGGGTGGGCGTCGAATTTCTTCGTCTTCTGCATCCCAATCCTGCTGGCCATGATCCGAGCAGGGCTCTCTTGACAAAGAGAGAGACTTTAGTGATTTCATAATATCGCCGAAGGGCAAGTGCTGAAAGACATCCGCGACGACAAACTCCATGATCGGCGCCCAATCGGATTCGATCGACAGGGGCGCGGAAGGTTCGGAGTCCGGGGAGGAGTCCGGCTCCTTGGAGTCACGAGTCTCGCGGAGTGCGGGGCTGGTGTTCGGCTCGATCGTTGTTGGGATCACAGCCCCCAAGGCGGCGTCCAACCACCCATCCTTGATTGGCGCAGTTGGCTCCGAATTAAGGGTCGAAGCCGATGCGGGTGCGGCCTCCAGGGCACTGTTCGGCGGCAGAGCTAGATCATGCCCGTCGTGACAGTGCGGCGGGCTCGGTAGTGGCTCGACTCCGTCGAAGATCAAGTCCCCGCGGATGTCTGCCGTGTAGTTTAAACTTCCAAACCTGACCTGACAGCCAGGGGCGTAGCTTTTGATCTGCTCCAGATGGCCAAGCAAATTAGCCCGCAGTGCAAAGCCACCGAAGACAGAGATCTGTCCGGGGAGACAAGTTTCACCCTGGACCGCATCACTATCGATGATAGTAGGAGCCATCAAGCCTGACGGCGACGACACAAAGGAACTCTCAATGAAAGCACCAATGTCGGTGTCAAAACCGGTGGATCTCGTGTAGGGGGTCCCGAACTGTGCGTCTAGGCCAGATGGTAACAGGAGGCAAGGGACACGAAGTTTTACCCAGGTTCGGGCCCTCTTGATGGAGGTAAAACCCTACGTCCTGCTTGATTAATCTTGATGATATGGGTAGTACAATAGTAGATCTACCACGAGATCGGAGAGGCTAAACCCTAGAAGCTAGCCTATGGTATGATTGTTGTTCTGTATGTTGTCCTACGGACTAAAACCCTCCGATTTATATAGACACCGGAGAGGGTTAGGGTTACACAAAGTCGGTTACAAGGGTAGGAGATCCACATATCCGTATCGCCAAGCTTGCCTTCCACGCCAAGGAAAGTCCCTCCCGAACACAGGACGAAGTCTTCAATCTTGTATCTTTATAGTCCAGGAGTCTGACTGAAGGTATAGTCCGGCCATCCGGACACCCCCTAATCCAGGACTCCCTCAGAGGTGAAGTCAGTATTCGGCTCTATCACCACTGAGTGTGCGGCCTCCGAGGCGGGGTCCATCCACCCGTCCTCGGACGGCACGATCTGCTCCGGATTGAGGGCCGGAGTAGCCATAGGTGTGATCTCCCGAACACCGTCCGGCGGCAGAGCTAAGTCATGCTCGTCGTGACTGTGCGACGAACCTGACATGGGCTCGAATCAGTCAAAGATCAAGTCTCCGCGGATGTCGGCAGTATAGTTCAAGCTTCCAAACCTGACCTGATGGCCAGGGGCGTAGCTCTCGATCTGCTCTAGATGGCCAAGCGAGTTGGCCCACAGTACGAAGCTCCCGAATATGAAGATCTGTCCGGGGAGAAAAACCTCACCCTGGATCGCATCGTTGCCGATGATAGAAGGAGCCATCAAGCCTTTACGTGATGGCACAATGGAACTCTCAATGAAAGCACCATTGTCAGTGTCAAAACCAGCGGATCTTGGGTAGGGGGTCCCGAATTGTACGTCTAAGGCGGATGGTAACAGGAGGTGGGGGACACAATGTTTACCCAGGTTCGGGCCGTCTCGATGGAGGTAATACCCTACTTCCTGCTTGATTGATCTTGATGATATGAGTATTACAAGAGTTGATCTACCACGAGATTGTAGAGGCTAAACCCTAGAAGCTAGCCTATGATTATGATTGTTGTTGTCCTACGGACTAAACCCTCCGGTTTATATAGACACCGGAGGGGTCTAGGGTTACACAGAGTCGGTTACAAGGGAGGAAATCTACATATCTGAATTGCCAAGCTTGCCTTCCATGCAAAGGAGAGTCCCACCCGAACACGGTACGAAGTCTTCAATCTGGTATCTTCATAGTCCAACAATCCGGCCAAAGTATATAGTCCGGCTGTCCGAGGACCCCCTAATCCAGGACTCCCTCACATGTTTCCTTCAGTCTCCCACTTGCACTAGAGTCAATAATATAGATTACACAGTAATGATTCTAACATCCATGGAGTCTTGGTGCTGATCATGTTTTGCTCGTGAGAGAGGCTTAGTCAACGGGTGTTCAACATTCAGATCCGTTTGTATCTTGCAAATCTCTATGTCTCTCTCCTTGACTTGATCGCGGATGGAATTGAAGCATCTCTTGATGTGTTTGGTTCTCTTGTGAAATCTTGATTCCTTTGCCAAGGCAATTGCTCCAGTATTGTCACAAAAGAATTTCATTGGACCCGATGCACTAGGTATTACACCTATATCAGACATGAACTCCTTCATCCAGACTCCTTCATTTGCTGCTTTCGAAGTAGCTATGTACTCCGCTTCACACGTAGATCCCGCCATGACGCTCTGCTTGGAACTGCACCAACTTACAGCTCCACCATTCAAAATAAATACTTATCCGGTTTACGACAAGCTCTTTGTCACCTTCATAAATGAGAAACATATCCTTAGTCCTTTTCAGGTATTTCAGGATGTTCTTGACCGTTGTCCAGTGATCAACTCTTGCTACCTCCCTGCTATACTTATAGCAAGGCACACATCAGGTCTGGTACATAGCATTGAATACATTGTAGAACCTATGGCTGAGGCATAGGGAATGACTTTCATTTTCTCTCTATCTTCTGCAATGGTCGGGCATTGAGTCTGACTCAATTTCACACCTTGTAACACAGGCAAGAACCCTTTCTTTGACTGATCCATTTTGAACTTCTTCAAAACTTTATCCAGGTATGTGCTTTGCGAAAGTCCAATTAAGCGTCTTGATCTATCTCTATAGATCTTGATGCCCAATATATAAGCAGCTTCACCGAGGTCTTTCATTGAAAAATTCTTGTTCATGTATCCTTTTATGCTATCCAGAAATTTTGTATTATTTCCAATCAACAATATGTCATCCACATATAATATTAGAAAGGCTATAGAGCTCCCACTCACTTTCTTGTAAATACAGGCTTCTCCAAAAGTCTGTATAAAACCATATGCTTTGAGCACACTATCATAGCGTATATTCCAACTCCGAGAGGCTTGCACAAGTCCATAAATGGATCGCTGGAGCTTGCACACTTTGTTAGCACCTTTGGGATCAACAAAACCTTCTAGTTGCATCATATACAACTCTTATTTAAGATATCCATTAAGGAATGCAGTTTTGACATCCATTTACCAAATTTCAGAATCATAAAATGCGGCAATTGCTAACATGATTCGGACAGACTTAAGCATCGCTACGGGTGAGAAGGTCTCATCGTAGTCAACTCCTTGAACTTGTCGAAAACCTTTCGCAACAAGTCGAGCTTTGTAGACAATAACATTACCGTCAACGTTAGTCTTCTTCTTAAAGATCCATTTATTCTCTATGGCTTGCCGATCATCAGGCAAGTCAACCAAAGTCCACACTTTATTTTCATACATGGATCCCATCTCAGATTTCATGGCCTCGAGCCATTTCACGGAATCTAGGCTCATCATCGCTTCCTCATAGTTCGTAGGTTTGTCATGGTCAAGTAACATGACCTCCAGAATAGGATTACCGCACCACTCTGGTGCAGATCGAACTCTGGTTGACCTACGAGGTTCGGTAGTAACTTGATATAAAGTTTCATGATCATCATCGTTAGCTTCCTCACTAATTGGTGTAGGAATCACTGGAACTGATTTCAGTGATGAACTACTTTCCAATTCGGGAGAAGGTATAATTACCTCATCAAGTTCTACTTTCCCACTCACTTCTTTCAAGAGAAACTCCTTCTCTAGAAAGGATCCATCCTTAGCAACAAATATCTTGCCTTCGGATCTGTGATAGAAGGTGTACCCAACAGTCTCCTTTGGGTATCCTACGAAGACACATTTCTCCGATTTGGGTTCGAGCTTACCAGGTTGAAGCATTTTCACATAAGTACCATAGCCCCAAACTTTAAGAAATGACAGTTGTCGGATTTCGGGTTCCGGCAGACCCTTAAGGTTCGAACTCTAGGGTGCGCGCGGAGATTACGTCTTCTACCTCTCCGTCTCGCAAAGATCTAAACTACTGAAAGAACTGTACAAGCGACACAAGGTTTATACTGGTTCGGGCCACCGTTGTGGTGTAATACCCTACTCCAGTGTGTGGTGGGTGGATTGCCTCTTGGGGCTGATGATGATGAACAATACAAGGAAGAACAGCCTCGCGAGGGTCTGTTCTTGGCAAGGGCGATGAACTGCTGGGAGGAGTTCAGCCACCTTTCTCTCTCTCTCTCTCACTCACTCACTACCTTACTCTTTTTTTGCACCCCCTTATCTTACCCCCTTACTCTGTGGGCGGCTGGTCCTATTTATAGAGGCCCTGGTCCTCTTCCCAAATATCGAGCGGGAAGGGAGCCAACAATGGCGGGCTAATTTGAAGGGGGACAACAAGTATTAGCTATCCTGACAAAAGTAGTCTTCGCCTGCGCAAAGCTCTGGTGATGACGCCGTCTAGGGCTCCACGGTGACCTCTGTCTCGTAGTCCTCCTGGTCTTGGTCTCGTTGCACCGAAATGGAAACCTTTGCTTGATGCCTCGGTACTCCGCGGCTGCGCTTGCTCCTTTTGCACCAAAGAGGAAAGGAGGACGCTGCGCGGGCTGGCGCCCGCCTGGCGCCCTGAGTCATCATGGCTTGCATCACGGGCACCTCGCGAGGTACCCTGCCTTGATCTCTCCGCCTCCTCGCGAGCCAGCCTGACGAGGCCGCGCCTGAGGAAGCTCCGTGTCATCCGCCCCGTGAGGCTTGGCCCCTCGCGAGGGTCTTGAGTTTGTGTTGATGAAGATGGGCCGTGCTGGGCCCCCTTTGAGCCACGCCGCAGGCCGCAGGCAGGCAAGTCTAGGGACCCCCGTTCCCAGAACACCGATAGTAGCCCCCGGGCCCAAGGCACGCCCGGACTTGGCTGTGCCGAGAGGCGAAAGGGCAAGGGCGAAGCGCCGCGGGCCCTAACAGCCTACGGCTTTGGGCGCCGCGTGCCGGTTGATTGGACGCAGGCGTCTCCACTTCCCCATGACGCCTTGGTGATCGCGCGAGTTGGACAAGTCCCTGCATGCAAATCGTGTCATGATTACCTGCGATCGTGGAGGCCAGCGGTTGGCCTTCGCCGGCTATAAGTACGGAACTGCGCGTGCCCTTCCAGTACATCCCCCCTTGCTTCTCCTTTTTCTTCATGGCCCCGTCGAGGAGGTTCTCGGCCGCCGAGAAGGGGAAGGCTTGCCGGGTTGAGCCCGCCTCTCCCCCACCCAAGCACGGCAGAGGGCGCCCTCGCA
The DNA here is from genome assembly GCF_002162155.2 of Triticum dicoccoides. NCBI lineage: Eukaryota > Viridiplantae > Streptophyta > Magnoliopsida > Poales > Poaceae > Triticum > Triticum dicoccoides. The sequence continues at coordinate 111,604,905 of NC_041384.1, read as the reverse complement.
AGCATCCTGTGGCCACCACGGTGGCTCCCCGCGGCCGTGGAGGCGATCTTCAGCACAGTGACGGGCGGATTGCTGCAACCGGGGGGCGCTCTCCGGCTGCGCGTCCCCCCAGGCCGCGTGTTCGTGCTGCTGAAGTGCTGCCGGAGTTCGTCGTGTGGTCGGCGGAGCCGGCTAGCGCCCGGCTCCCGCTTCCTCGCTTCCTCGGCGAGCTGTCGGCCGGCGCCATTGGCGGCCTCTGGCTCCAGGCCGACGGTTGCTGCAGCTGGGCCTCATGGGTCTCCCTGGAGGTCTCTGCGGCCGGGAGCCTGTCCCTGGCCCGTGGTTGGCAGACGTTTGCCCGTGCGCGTGGCCTGAGCCGTCGGTGCACCCTACACTTCAAGTTCGACAGCGACGCCACCCTCTATGTGAGGGTGTTTGGGGAAGATGGTCGCCGCGCAGGGTGTTGCCCCGAGGGTGACAACCGCGGCTGGGAACCCAGCTCCGGTGATGATGGAGGGAGCAGCGCTCGTGCGGCTGGCGGCGTTCAGGGTTCCTCAAGCTTCTCTGGTTCTTCTTCAGGCGGCGACTCCTCCACCGGTGGCCGCGATCAGCCTCCACGCCGTCGTATCTGCTTGGGGGTGGCAACGTGTCCACACGCCACCGCGCCCTGGTGAAGCACGAGAGGGAGTCCGCCTGAGCTCCGGAGGCAGCTCGGGCCTTCCCTGCGGGCCGGTGTGAGGCGAGCCGCGCCGGATTTGTTCTTCCTTTTCCCTTTTTCCTGCGTAACAAAGACAGTAGTGTGGAGCCCCGCGGGGGCGTGTTTGGGTTATTGCTGTTAATCATCGTTTTGCTTTCGTTACCATTCCTTCCGGCTATGTGCCCG
>NC_041384.1:111541914-111603879 GCF_002162155.2 Triticum dicoccoides | reverse complement strand
GGCCGTGGGGGGGGGGAGGGGGGGCGACCGACCCGGGCCCTTTGTTTGTGTCGCGGTGCCCGTGGGGCACGGACCGGAGGGGTGCTCCTATAAGGGGCCCAGGTCGCGAACTCTTTGAATGACTAGGATAGGAACGCTCGCGAGGGCGCTTAGCTGTCCCCTCGCGAGGCCTTGCGCAAGAGAAATCGAGGCAGGATAGTGAAAAGCCGAAGAACCGCAAGCCAAAGACGGCAACAACTTCAATAAAACTTCAAACGAGAAGGAACAAGCCAACTGCGGAAAGCAAATGAAAAGCCGCGTCCGGCACCTAATCTAGTCTTCGATGTCTTCTCACCAGCGCGGAGCTAAGTGCTGCCACTGGGCGTGGGAGGGAGCCCCAGGGCCTGAGGCCGGCGCTACTGGGACTCCGAGGCGTGTACAGCCCCAACTCATTATTACATGAGAGTGTCACGGGCAGCGAGCTTCACAGGCATTGGCCTTCTTCACAGGCTCCGGGCCTTTTCCAAAACGCGATAGCTTCACAGGCACTCGCCTTGCTTCACAGGCTCTGGGCCTTTTCAAAAACGCGATAGCTTCACAGGCACTCGCCTTGCTTCACAGGCTCTGGGCCTTTTCAAAACGCGATAGCTTCACAGGCACTCGCCTTGCTTCACAGGCTCTGGGCCTTTTCCAAAACACGATAGCTTCACAGGCACTCGCCTTGCTTCATAGGCACTCGCCTTGCTTCACAGGCTCTGGGCCTTTTCCAAAACAAGATAGCTTCACAGGCACTCGCCTTGCTTCACAGGCTCTGGGCCTTTTCCAAAACGCGATAGCTTCACACGCACTCGCCTTGCTTCACAGGCTCTGGGCCTTTTCAGGGGTAGAACCTCCGGAGGTGCTGGATATTCCATGCATTCTGGACTGGCACTCCCTCCTGAGTCTCCAAGCGCGCGGAGCCGGGCCTGGAAACATGAACAACCTTGAACGGGCCCTCCCACATGGGAGAGAGCTTGTGCAGTCCCTCCCTGGAGAGAACCCGCCTGAGCATGAGGTCTCCTACCTCAAGAGTCCTGGGACGGATGTTGCGGCAGTGATATCGCCGCATCGCTTGCTGGTACCTCACCGCTCGCAGCGCGGCTTCTCGGCGATGTTCCTCCCCCAGCACGAGGTCCATCCCCCGCATGGTGTCCTGCTGCGCCTCGTCGAACGCCAGGACCCGCGTGGAGCGACGTCTGACCTCGTGAGTGAGGACCGCTTCCGCTCCATAGGCCAGGAAGAACGGGGTCTCTCCAGTCGGTTTGGTCGAGGTGGTGCGGATGTACCACAACACAGACTGAAGCTTGTCGTACCAACTTCTGCCGTAGGCCTCCAGCTTCTTCTTGAACATCCTGGTCTTGAGGCCCCTCAGGACCTCCGCGTTGGCTCGCTCGGCCTGGCCGTTGCTTCGGGGGTGCGCCACTCAGGCGTAGCATATCTGCGTTCCAAGGTTAGCACAGTATGTTTTGAAGAGGTTACTGGTGAACTGCAAACCGTTGTCCGTGATGATGGGATTCGGCACCCCGAACCGGCTCACGATGCCCTTGATGAACTTGATCGTGGAGCCCGCGGGAATGGTGCGGACAACCTCTACTTGAGCCCACTTGGTGAATTTGTCCATGGCAACGTAGTGGTAGCGGTAGCCCCCTGGCGCCCGAGGAAACGGGCCCAAGATGTCCAGCCCCCAGACTGCGAATGGCCATGAAAGAGGGATAGTCTGCAAGCCTCCTGCTGGCTGATGGATCTGCTTGGCGTGGAACTGGCAGGCTTCACAAGCTTTCACTAGTTCCACGACGTCGTTGAGCGCGGTGGGCCAATAAAACCCACTGCGGAACGCCTTGCCGACGAGGGTCCGTGATGATGAATGATGTCCGCAGTCTCCGCCGTGTATATCTTCCAGTAGTTCCTTCCCTTGCTCCCTGGAGATGCAGCGTAGGGATACATCGTTTGGTCGCTTCCGGTAGAGCTCTCTATCTCTGATGCAGTATGCCGTGGCTTGGCGTGCCACTCGCTCCGCTTCCTCCTCCTTCTCCGGCAAGGTCCCTTGCGCTAAGTAGCTCCGGAGCTCCGTGATCCAACATCCCTCCTGAGGTTCCATCGTCAGGAGCAGGCACGCTCCTGAGGCCGGGCCACAGGTCGGAGCTCCTGAGGCAGGTGGCTGGGGGAGCTCCTCCCAGGGCTGAGCCGTGTTTGATAATGACAGCAGAGCTGAGGGCTTGAAGTGCCGCTCCTCGAAAATGCCAGGCTCCTGGGGTAACCATCTAGACGCGCGTTTGGCGATATCGCCGGCCTCCTGATTGGTGCCACGGGGCACATGCTGCAACTACAACCCCCAAAATTGCTTCTCCATCCTGCGGACTTCCGCAAGGTAGGCTTCCATGTGCTCATCCTTCGGCTCGTACACCTTGTTGGAGAAATTGACAAGGAGCTGCGAATCGCCCTTGATGGTGAGGCGTTTCACTCCCAGGGCAGCCGCGGCTTTCAAGCCCGCTATTAAACCTTCATACTATGCTATGTCGTTGGAGACCTTTTCGCCTTGCTGGAAACAGAGTTGCACGGCGTAATAGAGCTTATCCTGTGTGGGCGATATAAGCACCGCCCCAGCTCCAGCGCCATGCCTGGAGAATGCCCCATTGAAGTACATGACCCAGCCCTCTGGCGCCTCGCTTCCCGGGGATAGGGACCGATCCTCATCGGCCTTGAGGCCTGGCGCCTCCGTCCATTCTGCCACAAAATCCACCAACACTGCTCCCTTGATGACCCTGGTCGTGCTGAATTCGAGCTGAAACGCTTGCAGTTCTATGTTCCACTCAGCGACCCTTCCAGCTGAATTAGGGCTCCTGAGCACTCTCTCCAGGGGGTATGACGAGACGACCTTGATGGGGTGACCCTGAAAGTAGTGCCGCAGCTTGCGCGAAGCCACCAGTAGCGCGAGGAGGAGTTTCTGAGGCATGGGGTACCGTGCTCTTGCACCCCGCAGCACTATGCTGACGAAGTACACTGGGTGCTCAACAAGGTGGAGCGCGTCAGTGCTGGCGGCTTCTTTCGGAGACCGTGGCGCCTCTTGAGGCAATGAGGCCTCCTGAGGCTGGCCATCTGGAAGAGGGGCCTCTTCCACCTCTAGTGCGCCCCTCTGCGGCGGCCGATCCTCCTCAGCCGCGGTGGCGGTTTCTGTAGGCCTTCCTTGTCCCTGTTGTGCCTTGTCTCGGGCTGCTGCCGTGATTTTGATTCGGTGCTCCTCTCTAACTGCCACCAAGGCTGCGCTGGCGGAGTAGGGAGTGGCGGCGAGGTAAAGCACCAGGGGCTCCTGAGGGTGCGGTGCCACCATGACCGGTGGGCTGGTCAGGTATCTCTTGAGATCCTGGAACGCCTTGTCGGCCTCTTCAGTCCACTCGAAGGGCCCCTTTTTCTTCATTAGTTGGAAGAAGGGCAGGGCTCGTTCTCCCAGCTTGGAGATGAAGCGTCCTAGCGCAGTCACGCACCCCGTGAGCTTCTGCATTTCTTTGAGGGTCTTTGGCGGGCTCATGTCTTCCACTGCCTTGACCTTCTCTGGGTTAGCCTCGATGCCTCGGTGGGACACGAGGAAACCCAAGAGCTTGCCCGAGGGGACTCCGAACACACACTTCTTTGGGTTGAGCCGTAGGTTCACTGCGTTGAGGCTCGCGAAGGTTTCCTCCAAGTTCTGTATCAAGGTCCCGGCCTCCCGAGACTTTACCACAATGTCATCGACGTAAGCTTCGACATCCTTCCCGAGCTGCGGGCCCAAGGTGATGTGCATCAGCCGCTGAAAGGTCGCCCTGCGTTACACAGCCCGAATGGCATGCACGTGTAGCAGTATACCCCACACGGGGTTAGGAAGGCTGTCTTCTCGACGTCTTCTACCGCCATCTTGATCTGGTGATACCCAGAGAAGGCATCCAGGAAGCATAACAGGTCGCATTCCGCAGTGGAATCGACGATCTAGTCGATGCGGGGGAGCGGGAACGAATCTTGCGGGCATGCTTTGTTGAGGTTGGTGAAGTCGACACATATACGTTCCTTCCCTCCCTTCTTTGGCACAACGATAGGGTTGGCCAACCAATCTGGGTAATGGACCTCGCGGATGACCCCAGTGGCCTCTAATTTGCGGGTCTCCTGGACGATGAAGGCCTGCTTTTCTGTGGACTGCCGCCTGGCCTTCTGCTTCACAGGGCGCACGTTGGGGCACACGTTGAGGTGATGCTCGATTACATTCCCGGGGATCCCTGCCAACTGGTCCGGCTCCCAAGCGAATACCTTCTTGTTTGCGCACAGGACCCTGACCAGGGCCTCCTCCTGCTCGGGTTTGAGGTGGGCGCCTATGGTGAAAGTGGCGTTGGTGGACCCGTCCTCATCGACGGGCATCTGCTTGGTTTCTGCCTTGTCTTGGGTGAACAACTGCTTCTTCTTGGTGGGTGCAGCCCCCTTGGGCTCGGGGGTCTCCAAGTCGGCGGGCTGTGCCGACGCCGCCGTCTTGAAGGCGAGCTTGAGTGCCCACAGCGCGTCCCCGGTGTCCCCGTGCACAGTGACGACACCGCTGCTCCCGTGCATCTTCATGAGGTTGTACGCCAGGTGCGTCGCGGCCATGAATTGGGCTACCGCTGGGTAGCCAAGGATGGCGTTGTAGGGAGGCCGATGGGGGCGATGTCGAAGTCAACCAGCTCCGTGCGGAAGTTGTCGTAGGTGCCGAAGGTCACTGGGAGCCGGATCTGCCCCAAGGAACTGGACGACTTGCCCCCGACACCTGAGAAGGGCCGGCTGGGTTGCAACCGTTCCAGGGGTATGCGGAGGAGGTTGAAGGGCTCGACTGAGAGCACGCTGAGGCCCGCGCCGCCATCAATGAGGGTTCTGGTGACGGCCACCTAGCAGATGGTGGGGGTGCACAAAATGGGGAGCGCGCCCGAGCAGGCAGAGTTGGAGGGGTGGTCCTCCGAGCTGAAGGTCAGGCCGGTCTCGGGCGTCGTCCGATCCCGGGGAGCCCCCTGCCGCGTGGAAGCGGCTCTGAGCCGGCGGATGAACGACTTGACATGGTGACTTGTGGGCGGCGCCTTTGAGCCGCCCAGGAGGGCCGCGACGGCCGGGGGTGTTGGTGTAGCGCGATGGGACGGCGCAGGAGAGCCCCCTGCGGTGCTGACGAGCTCGGCGACGCGGTCGAGCCATTCCCCATAGACGTCGTCGGTGGGGCAGCAGCGCAGGAGCTCGTTTGCCGTGATGAGTGCAGCCCGAGCCTCCATGGGCGTGCTAAGCGCGCGGGGTGAAGATCCAGCGGGGGCGAGCGAGGGAGTTGCGGTGCGGCCGTCTTGGCGCACGGATGGGTGCTGAGACGATGCTTGCTGCTCGTCCCCCGCCGGGCTGGTGGCGGCGTTGACAGGAGGTGACGGGGAATGGCGAGGACACCCGCCGACAGGGGCTGTCCGGGCGACGCGGGAGGCGGGGGCGGCCCGGCTCTCCGCGCGGGCTCGACGAGCGTCAGACATGAGCGCGATAATCGGAGGAGAACGGAGCGGTGGAAGGCGAATTCCGGCGCACCCCTACCTGGCACGCCAAATTTCGGATGTCGGGTTCCAGCAGACCCTTAAGGTTCAAACTCTGGGGTGCGCACGGAGATTACGTCTTCTACCTCTCCATCTCGCAAAGATCTAAACTACTGAAAGAACTGTACAAGCGACACAAGGTTTATACTGGTTCGGGCCACCGTTGTGGTGTAATACCCTACTCCAGTGTGTGGTGGGTGGATTTCCTCTTGGGGCTGATGATGATGAACAATACAAGGAAGAACAGCCTCGCGAGGGTCTGTTCTTGGCAAGGGCGATGAACTGCTGGGAGGAGTTCAGCCACCTTTCTCTCTCTCTCTCTCACTCACTCACTACCTTACTCTGGTGATGACGCCGTCTTGGGCTCCACGGTGACCTCCGTATCGTACTCCTCCTGGTCTTGGTCTCGTTGCACCAAAATGGCAACCTTTGCCTGATGCCTCGGTACTCCGTGGCTGCGCTTGCTCCTTTTGCACCAAAGAGGAAAGGAGGACGCTGCGCGGGCTGGCACCCGCCTGGCGCCCTGAGTCGTCATGGCTTGCATCAGGGGCACCTCGCGAGGTACCCTGCCTTGATCTCTCCGCCTCCTCGCGAGCCAGCCTGACGAGGCCACGCTTGAGGAAGCTCCGTGTTGTCCGCCCCGCGAGGCTTGGCCCCTCGCGAGGGTCTTGAGTTTGTGTTGATGAAGATGGGCCGTGCTGGCCCCCTTTGAGCCACGCCGCAGGCCGCAGGCAGGCAAGTCTGGGGACCCCCGTTCCCAGAACGCCGACAACAGCTTAGGTTTCTTGCCAAACCACATTTCATATGGTGTTGTCTCAACGGATTTAGATGGTGCCCTATTTAACGTGAATGCAGCCGTCTCTAATGCATAACCCCAAAACAATAGCGGTAAATCAGTAAGAGATATCATAGATCGCACCATATCTAATAAAGTATGGTTACTACGTTCGGGCACACCATTACAATGTGGTGTTCTAGGTGGCGTGAGTTGTGAAACTATTCCACATTGTTTCAAATGAAGACCAAACTCATAACTCAAATATTCACCTCCACGATCAGATCGTAGAAACTTTATTTTCTTGTTATGATGATTTTCCATTCACTCTGAAATTCTTTGAACTTTTCCAATGTTTCAGACTTATGTTTCATTAAGTAGATATACCCATATCTGCTCAAATCATCTATGAAGGTTAGAAAATAACAATACCCGCCACGAGCCTCAACACTCATTCAACCGCATACATTAGTATGTATTATTTCCAATAAGTCAGTTGCTTGCTCCATTGTTCCGGAGAACGGAGTCTTAGCCATCTTGCCCATGAGGCATGGTTCGCAAGCATCAAGTGATTCCAAAAGTCCATCAGCATGGAGTTTCTTCATGCGCTTTACACCAATATGACCTAAGCGGCAGTGCCACAAATAAGTTGCACTATCATTATTAACTTTGCATTTTGGCTTCAATATTATGAATACTAGATGAACCCCGCACGTTGCTGCGGTAACCTTGCTAAATAAATGTATAAATACCTTCTACAAAATCAAGTAAAATCAATGCAAAGGAAATGTAAAGTTTCCTCAATTTATTCATTAGAAAATTTATAACATGAAGCATGCAACGAAATGGTGTATACAAAGTGCAAAGAAATAGTTAACAAAATTTCATTTTCTTTCAAGAAGGAAAACATTAACTACATACATATTCTCTGACCATTTAACACATGTCGTCCATCACAACTTAAAAAAATTCCACACATTATCTTAAATAAGGTATTTATCTGGATAACAAATTTGGAGCCAATAAAGCGAAACCGAACATGCAAGAAAGAGAACAATACACATATTGTTAGTACATAAGCTGATTTCTTAAGTGGGCTCACTGCACGCCCAAACAAAATATTACCAAAGAAACATGCAAGAAAAAGTGTTTCTTATACTGATCAATTCCCTCTTAACTCGTTCCGCACTGTTATCATTCTTGCCAACCATCGCCCTCTTTTTATATGATAGAAAAAGATACTCTCATAAGTATCATTGTTTTTTTGCCGGTGAGAAATATCATTATTGATGGGAGAAAATATCTTCACATGCATTTGCGTGTGTAAGCAAAACATCAATCAACAACCATACCTTCGATTATGAAATTTAGTCAATTCGGGATGCACACTCCATATCCCCAGCATAAAGCTAGTGCCACAGTACCTGAAAGACATGAAACATGCATGTTATGATTAGAGAATCGATTCGACTTGCTCTAGGCATAAAACTAATATGAAAATTGTTAACTTCCAGAAAAATGGTGGACTTAAAATGTGAGAAGTCAATAAATACAACATGATTTGAGGAGGGGCGGTTGGCTATTGATATGGCGGCAAGAATATTTCTTTTCTCGATTTACAACACCATGAACACAGGAAAATTTGATCTTCATGAGCATATACTGTGAATATTTCCATGCATATGTTGTTGATTCCTGGATATGAAGAAAATAATAGGTGGCATTTGTGACAAAGATATCAGTGGATACAAAAAGATTTAAATGATGTGTGTAATATGTTGTTACCAAGGACATAGAACTTTTCAAATTTGGGTAGCAAATCGATAGGCAGCATACGTACCAAATATTGCAGGATAGTTTTGGAAACCACAATTCAAGCGAAAGGAATCCTATATGGCAATGAAGTAGAGAACTGTTATCACGCCAACATGTGACAATAAAAGAAACAAACAATAAACTAAAACAGTTGACAAAAATCTAGTCTGTGTGCTGAACACGTTAATATGATTACCCATGAGGCCATGAAAAAGTGGAACACATGTTGATATACATAAAGATGCCAACTTATAATTCCAAGTTTAGATATATCTGAAAATTACTTGCCTCTGTAGAATTGGTTGAAAGGTTGAAGTATTTACCCTTAACAAACAGCATGTATAAAAACTTCACCCACCTTTTTTGGTATGATATTTTAGCAAATAATTGATGTGCTTGCCAGCAAGCAAGACCCTGAAAATCAAAAAGGCCACTCGGCATCTTTTACCAATCTGACGGGTGCTTAGACAATCTGAAGTTAATAGATGAATAAATAAACTATATTACAGGGGGACTTCAACATGGAGAATCTGAAGAATTAGCCAACCACAAGTCTAAATGAGAAATGACGGAATCTTAAGACCTGCATGTTTTCACTCAATCCAACAGGGATTCAGATTTGCAGGTGCATGTGTTAAATCAATCAAAATTTGGTACTGTACGTCAGTTCGTGGCACCAGCAACCGGCGGAGGAGCGTCGATCGCGGCTGGCCGGCAGAGCGTCGGGTGTGGCAGCGGCTAACTGGGAGACTAGCCTGGTAGCGACTGGTGAGGGAGTCCTGGATTAGGGGGTGTTCGGGTAGCCGAACTATACCTTCAGCCGGACTCCTGGACTATGAAGATACAAGATTGAAGACTTCGTCCCGTGTCCGGATGGGACTTTCCTTGGCGTGGAAGGCAAGCTTGGCGATGCGGATATTCAAGATCTCCTACCATTGTAACCAACTATATGTAACCCTAACCCTATCCGGTGTCTATATAAACCGGAGGGTTTTAGTCCGTAGGACAACAGAATCAACTCTATATACAACAATCATACCATAGGCTAGCTTCTAGGGTTTAGCCTCCTTGATCTCGTGGTAGATATACTCTTGTACTACCCATATCATCAATACTAATCAAGCAGGAGTAGGGTATTACCTCCATCGAGAGGGCCCGAACCTGGGTAAAAACATCATGTCCCTTGTCTCCTGTTACCATCCAGCCTTGACGCACAGTTCGGGACCCCCTACCCGAGATCCGCCGGTTTTGACACCGACATTGGTGCTTTCATTGAGAGTTCCTCTGTGTCGTCGCCTTCAGGCCCGATGGCTCCTTCGATCATCAACAATGATGCGGTCCAGGGTGAGACTTTTCTCCCCGGACAGATCTTCGTCTTCGGCGGCTTTGCTCTACGGGCCAATTCGCTCGGCCACCTTGAGCAGATCGAAAGCTACGCCCCTGGCCATCAGGTCAGGTTTGGAAGCCTAAACTACACGGCCGACATCCGTGGGGACTTGATCTTCGACGGATTCGAGCCACAGCCAAGCGCGCCGCACTGTCTCGATGGGCATGATATAGCTCTACCACCGAACAGCACTTTGGAGGCCGCACACGCACCGGTTCCGACTATCGATTCGGAGCCTATTGCGCCGATCGAGGATCAGCGGTTGGACGCTGCGTCAAGGGCTGTGATCTTAGAGGCGATCGAGCCAAACTCCAGCCCTGCACTCTGCACGACCCGTGACTTCGAGGATCCAGACTCCGAACCCCCCGCGCCCCTGCCAATCGAATCCGATTGGGCGCCGATAATGGAGTTCACCGCCGCAGACATCTTTCAGCATTCGCCTTTTTGGCGACATCCTGAATTCTCTTAAAGTCTCTCTCTTTGACAAGAGAGCCCTGGCCGGACTACGGTCAGCAAGGGTGGGATACGGACGATGAGAAAATTCAAAGCCCACCCACCACCCACTTTGTAGCCACTGTCGACGATCTAACCGACATGCTTGACTTCAACTCCGAAGACATCGACGGCATGGACGACGATGTAGGAGACGAACAGGAACCAACACCTGTAGGGCGCTGGAAGGCCACCTCGTCATATGACATATATATGGTGGATACTCCAAAAGATGGAGATGGCGATGGAATAGTGGGGGATGACGCCCCCAAGAAAAAGCCAAAGCGCCGGTGTCAGCGGCGCCGCTCTAAATCCCGCCAAAGCAAAAACGGTGATTCCGGCACGGGAGATAATACTACCCCGGATAGCGCCGAAGAACACCCACCTCAGCAAGATTCGGCACAGGAAGATGGAGAAGCCAGCCCTCATGAGAGAGCGGCAGACCGAGAAGTCGAGGATGATAACTATACGCCTCCCTCCGAAGACGAGGCAAGCCTCGATGACGACGAATTCGTCATACCATCAGACCCCACCGAACAAGAGCGTTTTAAATGCAGGCTTTTAGCCACGGCAAGCAACCTCAAGAAAAAGCAGCAACAGCTTAGAGCTGCCCAAGATTTGCTAGCTGACAGATGGACTGAAGTCCTTGCGGCCGAAGAGTATGAACTCGAAGGCCCCTCCAGGAGTTACCCGAAGCGCAGGCCGCTACCCCGATCAGAGGAGGAAGCACCTACATCACCAATGCATGACATGGCAGACCGGCCACCTCGCGGCTGGGACAGAGAGGCCTCTCGGCCCTCCACCCAAGCCATGCCCCGACGCCGTTCAACTAAGGCACGGGAAAATGCGCCCGACCTGCGAGACATACTGGAGGATAAGGCAAGACAAACAAGATCAATCTACGGATCACGCAGGCGCCCTACGGCATGTGACAATGATCTTCACTCCAGATACAACAAATCCGGCCGGGCCGAACACAATAGACATAGCTATTCCGAGCTGCGTCGTGATATAGCCCAGTACAGAGGCGCCGCACACCCGCTATGCTTCACGAATGAAGTAATAGATCGTAAAATCCCAGAGGGTTTCAAACCCGTAAATATCGAATCATATGATGGCACAACAGATCCGGCGGTATGGATCGAGGATTACCTCCTTCACATCCACATGGCACGCGGCGATGATCTACACCCATCAAATACCTTCCGCTCAAACTTAAAGGACCGGCCCGGCATTGGCTTAACAGCTTGCCAGCAGACTCAATCGGTTCTTGGGAGGACCTGGAAGCCGCATTCCTCGACAACTTCCAGGGCACTTACGTGCGACCACCGGATGCCGACGACTTAAGCCACATAATTCAGCAGCCAGAAGAATCGACCAGACAATTCTGGACACGGTTCCTAACAAAGAAAAACCAGATAGTCGACTGTCCGGACGCAGAGGCCCTAGCAGCCTTCAAGCATAACATCCACGACGAGTGGCTTGCCCGGCACCAGGGACAGGAAAAGCCGAAATCCATGGCAGCCCTCACGACACTCATGACCCGCTTTTGCGCGGGAGAAGACAGCTGGCTAGCTCGCAGTAACAACTTATCAAAGAACACTGGTAATTCGGATACCAAGGACAAAAGTGGCAGGACACGTCGGAATAAGCAAAAACACCGCGTTAGCAGCGACAGCAATGAAGACAGGGCAGTCAACGCCGGATTCAAAGGCTATAAATCCGGTCAGCGGAAAAAGCCATTCAAAAAGAACACTCAGGGCCCTTCCAGTTTGGACAGAATACTCGATTGCTTGTGCCAGATACATGGCACCCCCGAAAGGCCAGCCAATCACACTAACAGGGATTGTTGGGTGTTCAAGCAGGTAGGCAAGTTAAGGGCCGAAAACAGAGACAAGGGGCTGCACAGCGACGACAAGGAGCCCAAGCCGCCGAACAAAAATGGACAGAAGGGCTTTCCCACACAAGTGCGGATGGTGAACATGATATACGCAACCCACATTCCCAAGAGGGAGCGGAAGCGTGCGCTACGGGACGTATACGCGATAGAGCCAGTCGCCCCGAAGTTCAACCCATGGTCCTCCTGCCCGATCACTTTTGATCGAAGGGACCATCCCACTAGCATCCGTCATGGCGGCTTCGCTGCATTGGTTCTCGACCCAATCATCGACGGATTTCATCTCACAAGAGTCCTCATGGACGGCGGCAGTAGCCTGAACCTGCTTTATCAGGATACAGTGCGGAAAATGGGCATAGATCCCTCAAGGATTAAGCCCACAAGAACGACCTTTAAAGGCATTATACCAGGTGTAGAAGCCAACTGTACAGGCTCAGTAACACTTGACGTGGTCTTCGGATCCCCGGACAATTTCTGAAGCGAAGAGTTAATCTTCGATATAGTCCCGTTTCGCAGTGGCTATCACACCCTGCTCGGACGAACCGCATTCGCAAAGTTCAATGCGGTGCCGCACTACGCATATCTCAAGCTCAAGATGCCAGGCCATCGAGGAGTAATTACGGTCAATGGAAACACCGAACGCTCCAGGCCAGCGGAGGTACAAAGTAGCCTTTTCAGGCAATTCTCCAGTCCGGCCATTAAAAAGCCAGACACTGCCAAGCGCGCCCGGAGTAACCCACAGCAGGACCGCCTGGCACACTCTGAGCAAGTGTAGCAATGCGGCCCCAACCCCAGCTTTCGTGACATAGCGAAACTAGTACCTCGCGTACATAACTACGCCCTTGAAATACCATGGGCACAGGGGAAGGGACACAATAACGGCACACCCAAAATACGGCTTAAAACGTACTAGGGGCTGCCGGATTCTTTTTTTAATTTTTTTTCTTACTTTCAGGACTCCATACTTCGGACGACCTGTTCGGCAATTCGTCTGCGGCACAAACGATGCAAGATCCAGGGAGGCAGACAAGCCATGCCACACTATGGAACTCCCAGGTGGTCTCTGTTACGAGCGGTACACCTGTTTTAAATACAATTCCACGGCCTGCCCCTGGTCAGGACATACTGAATAGTCCAATATCTTTTGCTTTCCGCACTATTTGTATCGTTCGGCTTTGATAAATAGCCTCTCTATAAACAATGCATAGCTTTCTGTCTATTTTTCGCATTATCATCTGTTCATATATATGTTTATGACATGTGCACCCATACACTGTGGTACGGCAAAATACGTCAGGGGCTTTAGTACCCACAAATATGGCGTGAGAAGTCCGTACACTTCCACAAGTGCAGCACCCCGAACTTATAGCACTATATGCATCGGCTCCGAATCATGATTTGGGTCAATAGTTGGGTTTGCCCGGCTCCTATGTTTTGGTGCCTTACGTTCCGCTATATCGGCTAAGGTAGCACTAGGAGAACCACTGCGATTGTGCCCCGGTTGAGCTGGGTTAAGCACCTCAGTGCAGAAAGCTAAAACTGACTGTCATGATGTGGTGAGAGACCGTTCGCTGTTCGAGAGGTTTTTCGAGTCCCCAAAGGCTTATGCCGCTTCGAGCGAGGAGCTGGCTTTGTCCAGCCAAGGCGTGGATAGCGCCCCGAACTCGGTCTTCCGAACTAGGGGCTTCGCCGAAATTTAAAATTATAGAGTTCTATGGCTAAGTGAGAGTGTTCAAGCATTATAGTCCGATTGCTTGGTTCGTTGTGCTGAGCGCCTCCCTCGAAGGACCCAACTATGGGAAGAAGAGCGCTCAGGTTTATCCCGAACACCCCAGCACTAGTGGCACGGGGGCAGAAGACGACGACTGGCCATCTCTCAATTTTTGATAAACGTCCGCACAAAAAGTAATATTTTAAATTCAATAAGCATTGATTAGCGCATATGAACAAGTTTTCAGCACACAGGATAACACGAGCGAGTTCATTCGAAAATTACATCGTTGGTACATTCATCTGCCACAAGGCGGGCACCAGCAAGAAAATCCTTGTAATAGTTCTCGGGCTTGCGATGCTCCTTCCCCAGCGGTGGCCCGTCCCTCACAAGCTTCTCACCGTCCAGCATACCCCAGTGCACCTTTGCACGGGCAAGGGCCCTACGGGCACCTTCGACGCAGACGGAGCGCTTGACGACCTCAAGCCTTGGACAGGCCTCCACCAGTTGCCGCACCAGCCCGAAGTAGCTCCCAGGCAGGGCCTCTCCGGGCCACAGCCGAACTATGAAGCCCTTCAGGGCCTGTTCGGCCGCCTTGTGGAGCTCGACCAGCTGCTTCAATTGGTCGCTCAAGGGCACATGGTGTCCGGCCTCAGCGTACTGAGACCAGAACACCTTCTCCGTCGAGCTGCCTTCCTCGGCTCGATCGAATGCGGCGGCATCGGATACGCTGCGGGGAAGATCTGCGAATGCCCCTGGAGAGCTCCGGATTCGGACTTGGCAGTCTCAAGGGCCGCCGCGAGCTCGGATGCTTGCGTATTAGACTCAAGCTCCAAACTCTCATGTTTTTTCATGAGAGCCTGAAGCTCCTGCTGCACCTCGCCGACCTGGATCTCAAGTTTCTCTCGCTCGGTGCACTCTGCGGCCGTCTTCTTTTCGGCCTCGGACAGCGCCTGCTTGAGGGTCACCACCTCAGTTGTGGCCCCTACAATAAGCAGTACAATCCTGTTATTTTTTGCAATCACGTCTTTTTATAGGCACCTTTTTCTGTAAGGTATTTCTTACCTTCTTTCTCCTTGAGCTGCCGCTTGGCAAGGCTGAGCTCTTGCTCGGTCCGCTCGAGTCCCTGTTTCATGGCACCCACCTCCGCAGTCAGTGCAGCGGTGGCTAGCAGCGAAGCCTGCATACGCATATTGACTCTTTGTTGTTAGACTCCTGCGATATTTAATAGATCCTCTATTCGGCTTTTCTTTCCGAACGCCAAACAGAGCATCAGGGGCTACTTTCTATGCGGTAATATTTTTACATATTTTTACAGAGCATCAGGAGCCCCAAGTCTGTCTCGCTCGGTGCGTTCCGCGGCCGTTTTCTTCTCGGCCTCAGATAGCACCTGCTTAAGGGTCACCACCTCAGTTGTGGCCCCTACAATAAGCAGTACAATCTTGTTACTCTTTTTGCAATCAAGCCTTTTATAGGCACTTTTTCTGTAAGGTATTTCTTACCTTCTTCCTCCTTGAGCCGCCGCTTGGCAAGGACGAGCTCTTGCTCGGTCCGCTCGAGGTCCTGCTTGAGGACACCCACCTCTGCGGTCAGTGCGGCGGTGGATAGCAGCAAAGCCTGCATACACATATTGACTCTTTTTTTAGACTCCTGCGAAATTTAATAGATCCTCTATTCGGCTTTTCTTTCCGAACACCAAACAGAGAATCAGGGGTTATGTCTATGCGGTAATACTTTTACATATTTTTACTTACCTCGAAGCCTGTTAGAAGGCTAGCGCAAGCTTCAGTCAGTCTGCTCTTGGCGGACTGAACCTTCTGGATCATCGTACTCATAATAGTACGGTGCCCCTCGTCGATGGAGGCGTCGTCAAGCACCTTCAGCAGATTGTCCGACACCTCCGGTTGGACGGAGGCCGCCAGCTCAGAAGGCTTGCTCCTCTTGGAAGGAGTTCGCCTACCGCGGCCCGAAACAGTGGAAGATTCCGGCGCAGTGTCCGGCACAAAACCGGACTTGGAGCCCTGGGGGGTCTTGTCCCCTTTACTCCTGGAGTCCGGGAGGTCGCCTTGCGGCTCCTCCAGGACCACCTCCTCCTGCCCCAGAGCTCGTGCGACGCCACTTCGGTGTCATCCGCAGTGCGGGGGGAGACAGCGGGCAGAACTAAATTCACATCCGACGAATCCAGGGAGCCGCTCGACGATTCGTTGAGTTCGGCCCGGGGCGGACTACATAATTACATTTGACATTAGGGAAAGCTATGCAATGAAGGAACATCATGAGTTACTCTGATATCCGAACTTACGATTTCGCCGGACGCTTGGCCCTATCTGGCCACTCCTCTTCGTCCTCTTCGGTGTCGGGGGAGTAGTTCGGCGGAGGGGTCTTCCTCTTCCTGAACCCTTCGGCCTCCCCCGTTGGGGCGGCCTTCCTTTTCTTTCCTCCCCCCGCTGGAGGGGGAGAGTTTTCTTCTTCTTCCTCCTCGTTTTCACGGGAGGAGGGCATCTCGGACTCATCAGATGACAAGTCCGACACCACCACGTTGCGGGCACTCTTTCGAGTCCCTGTGGTCTTCTTCTTCTTGGCCTTCTTCTCCGGCACCACATACGGCGCCGGAGTCAGCAGCTTCACTAGTAGAGCTGGAGCTGGGTCTTCGGGCAGCGGAGCCGGACAGTTAATCTGTCCGGATATCGCCCGCCAAACCTATCAAAGGTAAGGGAGTTTAGATCCCGCATAGAGTCAAACTATGAAAAAAGCTTAACATCCTGTAAAAGGTGTAGATGGCTTACCTCGTTGGCGTGACGCCGCGAGCTGTATCTGCGGTCCTCGGAAGCGGATGCGGGAGCCTCGGCGCCCTTGAATAGCATCTTCCAGGCATCTTCGTACGTCGTGTCGAAGAACCCGCTGAGGGTTTGATGCTGCGCCGGGTCGAACTCCCACAGATTAAAATCCCGTTGTTGGCACGGAAGGATCCGGCGGACGGGCATAACCTGGATTATATTGACAAGCCGGACTGGCTTGTTCACCAGGGACTGGATGCATGTTTGCAATCCGGTCACCTCTTTTTCGTCACCCCATGACAGGCCCGTCTCTTTCCAGGTCATAAGCCACGTGGGGGGTCCGGATCGGAACTCATGGGTGCGGTTCATTCCGGATCGCGCAGCTCGGTGATATAAAACCACCCGGCTTGCCATCCCTTTAGGGTCTCCACGAAAGAGCCCTCGAACCATAGGACGTTGGCCATCTTGCCCGCCATGGCGCCTCCGCACTCCGCCTAGCTGCCGTGCACCACCTTGGGCTTGATGTTGAAGGTCTTGAGCCAGAGGCCGAAATAGGGGCGGACGCGGAGAAAAGCCTCGCACACGACGATAAACGCCAAGATGTTGAGGATGAAGTTCGGAGCCAGATCGTGGAAATCCAGGCCGTAGTAGAACATGAGCCCCCGGACAAATGGATGGAGTGGAAAACCCAGTCCGCGGAGGAAGTGAGGGAGAAATACTACCCTCTCATGGGGCCTTGTGGTGGGGATAAGCTGCCCCTCTTCGGGAATCCGGTGTGCGATGTCCTTGGACAGGTATCCGGCCTTCCTTAGCTTCTTGATTTTACCCTCCGTGACGGAGGAGACCATCCACTTGCCTCCCGCTCCGGACATTGCTGGAGAAGGTTGAGGTGGGAAGTGCGGGCTTGGGTGCTGGAGCTCGGGTGCGCAGGAGATGGATAGGCAAAGGAGGAAGAAGGCGTAGGTAAAAAGGTGGATCCTTGTCCCCTTATATGGGCGGATGCAGTTGTGCGTCCCCACCTGCCTAGTAAAACTCGCTTGCCTCCCAAGCGCCGTGATTAGTGGCGCGGTTGGGTTACCCACGTCCGTATTGATGAGAATCCCGTAACAGGGGGGGTACACGATCTCTGCTTTGACAAGACGTGCCAAGGAAACCGCCTCGCAAAACATGCTGAGGCAGAAAAGTGAAAACGATTCGAGTAAAGGACTTGGCTGTAGTGTGATGACGCACTGCGGAATGTGGAAGCTTATTTTGCAGAGCCGGACACTATTCTTGGTGTTTACAATCTTCTATGAAGGACTTGGAGGA
The DNA here is from genome assembly GCF_002162155.2 of Triticum dicoccoides. Lineage (NCBI taxonomy): Eukaryota > Viridiplantae > Streptophyta > Magnoliopsida > Poales > Poaceae > Triticum > Triticum dicoccoides. The sequence continues at coordinate 111,586,147 of NC_041384.1, read as the reverse complement.
GGAACCCGCCTTGCAATGCCGAAGACAATTTGCGCGCCGGACTCGTCGTCATTGAAGCCTGGTTCAGGGGCTACTGAGGGAGTCCTAGATTAGGGGGTGTTCGGGTAGCCAGACTATACCTTCAGCCGGACTCCTGGACTATGAAGATACAAGATTGAAGACTTCGTCCCGTGTCCGGATGGGACTTTCCTTGGCATGGAAGGCAAGCTTGGCGATGCGGATATTCAAGATCTCCTACCATTGTAACCGACTCTATGTAACCCTAACCCTATCCGGTGTCTATATAAACCGGAGGGTTTTAGTCCGTAGGACAACAGAATCAACTCCATATACAACAATCATACCATAGGCTAGCTTCTAGGGTTTAGCCTCCTTGATCTCGTGGTAGATCTACTCTTGTACTACCCATATCATCAATATTAATCAAGCAGGAGTAGGGTATTACCTCCATCGAGAGGGCCCGAACCTGGGTAAAAACATCGTGTCCCTTGTCTCCTGTTACCATCCGGCCTTGACGCACAGTTCGGGACCCCCTACCCGAGATCCGCCGGTTTTGACACCGACAACTGGCGTGGCGGCGGCTGGACGCGGAGCGGAGCCGATGGCTGGTCTTGGGACTGGGCGGGGAGCACCGGTCGTGGCGACGGCTGGACGGGTCAGCATAAGGAATGCAACGTGGAATGGCCTAAGAACGGGTCCAAATCCCCACCAACGATCAAAGAGCCAAGCCCACCTACGAATGCTTGGCTCGGATAGATAGGACACACGAAACGTTATTTTCCACTTAGCGGTGGCAGCCTCTTGTAAATTTCATCACCTCTTGATCGAACGGCTGTAGACTGCTGTGCTGTAATGGATCAACGGCTCGAATAATTCAGATGACATGGCTCGCTGTGGATGCACAGAAATAAGGTAGTGGGGATCCCCTATTTAGATATAGTAGATGTGTATCACCACAATCGAGATTTGACAAAAATAGACCACTCCTCAAGGGTGCATGACCATAAAAGATATTACTCATATAATTAGAATAACCATTATTCTCTAATTTAATGAATAATCGTCTGACAACAAACAAGATCCAGATATAATGTTCATGCCCAACGCTGGCACCAAATAACAATTATTTAGGTCTAAAACTAATCCCGACGGTAGATGTAGAGGTAGCGTATCGACGGTGATCACATCGACTTTGGAACCATTTCCCATGAGCATCCCTCGTCCTTAGCCAATCTACATTTAATCCGTAGCCCCTGTTTCGAGTTGCAAATATGAGCAACAAAACCAGTATCAAATACCGAGGTGCTACTACGAGCATTAGTAAGGTACACATCAATAACATGTATATCAAACATACCTTTCACTTTGCCATCCTTCTTATCCGCCAAATACTTGGGACAGTTCTGCTTCCAATGACCAGTCCCTTTGTAGTAGAAGCACTCAGTTGCTACCATCATCTTTCAACTTAGCTTTCTCTAGGAACGCATTAAAATTCAAGGGAACAGTAGCAGGGCCACTGATCTACAACAACATAGATATGCAAAAACTATCAGGTACTAAGTTCATGATAAATTAAAGTTCAATTAATCATATTACTTAAGAACTCCCACTTAGATAGACATCCCTCTAGTCATCTGAATGATCACGTGATCCATATAAACTAAACCATGTCCGATCTGAAGGAAATATGCCCTAGAGGCAATAATAAAGTTGTTATTTATATTTCCTTATATCATGATAAATGTTTATTATTCATGCTAGAATTGTATTAACCAGAAACTTAGTACATGTGTGAATACATAGACAAACTGAGTGCCACTAGTATGCCTCTACTTGACTAGCTCATTAATCAAAGATGGTTAAGTTTCCTAGCCATGGACAAATAGTTGTCATTTGATGAACGTGATCACATAATTATAGAATGATGTGATTGACATGACCCATCCGTTAGCTTAGCACGATGATCATTTAGTTTGTTGCTATTGCTTTCTCCATAACTTATACATGTTCCTATGACTATGAGACTATGCAACTCCCGAATACCGGAGGAACACTTAGTGTTCTATCAAACGTCACAACGTAACTGGCTGACTATAAAGATGCTCTACAGGTGTCTCCAATGGTGTTTTTCGAATTGGCATACATCGAGATTAGGATTTGTCACTCCGTGTATCGGAGAGGTATCTCTGGGCCCTCTCGGTAATGCACTTCACTATAAGCCTTGCAAGCAATATGACTAATGAGTTAGTTACGGGATGTTGCATTACTGAACGAGTAAAGAGACTTGCCGGTAACGAGATTGAACTAGGTATTGAGATACCGATGATCGAATCTCGGGCAAGTAACATACTGATGACAAAGCGAACAATGTATGTTGTTATGCGGTTTGACCGATAAAGATCTTCGTAGAATATGCAGGAACCAATATGAGCATCCTGGTTCTGCTATTGGTTATTGACCGGAGATGAGTCTCGGTCATCTCTACATAGTTCTCGAACCCGTAGGGTACGCATGCTTAACGTTCGGTGATGATCGATATTATGAGTTTATGTGTTTTGATGTACCGAAGGTTTTTGGAATCCCGGAAGAGATCACGGACATGACGAGGAGTATCGGAATGGTTCCTGGTGAGTTCAGGCATTTACTGGAGTACCCGGGGGTTACCGGAACCCCCCGGGGAGTCAATGGGCCTTATTGGGCCCTAGTGGGAGAGAAGAGGAGGCAGCCAGCTAGAGGGCGCGCCCCCAAGCCCAATCCGAATTGGGTGGGGGCAGGCCCCCCTTTCCTTTCTCCTTCTCCCTCTTCCTTCTTTTCCTAGTGGGACTAGGAAAGGGGGGAGTCCTACTCCTACTAGGAGGAGGACTCCTCCCCCCTTGGCGCGCCTAGAGGGCCGGCTGGCCTCCCCCTCCCTCCTTTATATACGTGGGGAGGGGGCTCCCTAGAACACATCAAAGTTGATCTTAGCCGTGTGCGGTGCCCCCCTCCACAGATTTCCACCTCGGTCATATCGTTGCAGTGCTTAGGTGAAGCCCTGCGCCGGTAGCTTCATCATCACCGTCAACACGCCGTCGTGCTAATGCAACTCTCCCTCGACCTCAGCTGGATCTAGAGTTCGTGGGACGTCACCGAGCTGAACATGTGCAGTTCGCGTAGGTGTCGTATCTTCGGTACTAGGATCGGTCGGATCATGAAGACGTACGACTACATCAACAACGTTGTCATGACTTCCGCTTACGGTCTACGAGGGTACATGGACAACACTCTCCCCTCTCGTTGCTATGCATCACCTAGATGGATCTTGCGTGTGCGTAGGATTTTTTTTGAAATTACTGCATTCCCCAACACGATCATCACGTGAGATGGAGTAGTTTTCAATGTGAACATCACTATGTTGATCATATCTACTATATGATTCACATTCGACCTTTCGGTCTCAGTGTTCCGAGGCCATATCTGCATATGCTAGGCTCGTCAAGTTTAACCCGAGTATTCTGCATGTGCAAAACTGGCTTCCACCCGTTGTCAGTGTCAAAACCGGCGGATCTCGGGTAGGGGGTCCCGAATTGTGCGTCTAGGCCGGATGGTAACAGGAGGCAGGGAACACGATGTTTTACCCAGGTTCGGGCCCTCTTGATGGAGGTAAAACCCTACGTCCCGCTTGATTAATATTGATGATATGGGTAGTACAAGAGTAGATCTACCACGAGATCAAGGAGGCTAAACCCTAGAAGCTAGCCTATGGTATGATTGTTGTATATGGAGTTGATTGCCTACGGACTACAACCCTCTGGTTTATATAGACACCGGATAGGGTTAGGGTTACATAGAGTCGGTTACAATGGTAGGAGATCTTGAATATCCGCATCGCCAAGCTTGCCTTCCACGCCAAGGGAAGTCCCATCCGGACACGGGACGAAGTCTTCAATCTTGTATCTTCATAGTCCAGGAGTACGGCTGAAGGTATAATCCGGCTACCCGAACACCCCCTAATCCAGGACTCCCTCAGTAGCCCCTGAACCAGGCTTCAATGACGACGAGTCCGGCGCGCAAATTGTCTTTGGCATTGCAAGGCGGGTTCCTCCTCCAATTCCTTCATAGAAGATTGTAAACACCAAGAGTAGTGTCCGGCTCTGCAAAATAAGCTTCCACATATTGCCATAGAGAGAATAATATTAACACAAATCAAATCTACTGACGTATTTGACAGTGTGTCATCACACTATAGCCAAGTCCTTTACTTGAATCGTTTTCATATTTCCACCTCAGCGTGTTTTGCGAGGCGGTTTCCTTGGCACGTCTTGTCAAAGCAGAGATCGTGTGCCCCCCTTTTATGGGATTCTCATCAATACGGACGTGGGTAACCCAACCGCGCCACTTATCACGGCGCTTGGGAGGCAAGCGAGTTTTACTAGGCAGGTGGGGACGCACAACCGCATCTGCCCATATAAGGGGACAAGGATCCACCTTTTTACCTACACCTTCTTCCTCCTTTGCCTATCCATCTCATGTGCACCCGAGCTCCAGCGCCCAAGCACGCACTTCCCACCTCAAGCTTCTCCAGCAATGTCCGGAGCGGGAGGCAAGTGGATGGTCTCCTCCGCCACGGAGGGCCAAGTCAAGAAGCTAAGGAAGGCTGGATACCTGTCCAAGGACATCGCGCACCGGCTTCCCGGAAAGGGGCAGCTTCTCCCCACCCCAAGGCCCCATGAGAGGGTAGTATTTCTCCCCCACTTCCTCCGCGGACTGGGTTTTCCACTCCACCCATTTGTCCAGGGGCTCATGTTCTACTACGGCCTGGATTTCCACGATCTGGCTCCGAACTTCATCCTCAACATCTCGGTGTTTATCGTCGTGTGCGAGGCTTTTGTCCGCGTCCGCCCTCATTTCGGCCTCTGGCTCAAGACTTTCAACGTCAAGCCCAAGGTGGTGCGCGGCAGCCAGGCGGAGTGCGGAGGCGCCATGGCGGGCAAGATGGCCAACGTCCTATTGTTCGAGGGCTCTTCCGTGGAGACCCTAAAGGGATGGCAATCCGGGTGGTTTTATATCACCGAGCCGCGCGATCCGAAATGGACCGCAGCCCCCGAGTTCTGATCCAGACCCCCCACGCGGCTTATGTCCTGGAAAGAGACGGGCCTGTCATGGGGTGACGAAAAAGAGGTGACTGGATTGCAAACATGCATCCAGTCCCTGGTGAACAAGCCAGTCCGGCTTGTTAATGTAATCCAGGTTATGCTCGTCCGCCGGATCCTCCCGTGCCAACAACGGGATTTTAATCTGTGGGAGTTCGACCCGACGCAGCATCAAACCCTCAGCAGGCTCTTCGGCACGACATACGAAGACGCCTGGAAGATGCTATTCAAGGGCGCCGAGGCTCCCGCATCCGCTTCCGAGGACCGCGGATACAGCTCGCAGCGTCACGCTCGCGAGGTAAGCCATCTACACCTTTTACAGGATGTTAAGCTTTTTTCATAGTTTGACTCTATGCGGGATCTAAACTCCCTTACCTTTGACAGGCTTGGCAGGCGATATTCGGACCGATTAACTGTCCGGCTCCGCTGCCCGAAGACCCAGCCCCAGCTCTACTAGTGAAGTTGCTGGTTCCGGCGCCTTATGTGGTGCCGGAGAAGAAGTCCAAGAAGAAGAAGACCACGGGGACTCGAAAGAGTGCCCGCAACGTGGTGGTGTCGGACTCGTCATCTGACGAGTCCGAGACGCCCTCCTCCCGCGAAAACGAGGAGGAGGAAGAAGAAAACTCTCCCCCCCAGCGGAGGGAGGAGAGAAGAGGAAGGCCGCTCCAACGGGGGAGGCCAAGGGGTCTAGGAAAAGGAAGACCCCTCCGCTGGACTACGCCCCCAGCGCCGAAGAGGGCAAAGAGGACTGGCCAAACAGGGCCAAGCATCCGGCGAAATCGTAAGTTCAGATATCAGAGTAACTCATGATGTTCCTTTGTTGCACAGCTTTCCCTAATGTCGAATGTAATTATGCAGTCCGCCCCGGGCCGAATTCGACGAATCGTCGGGCGGCTCCCTGGACTCATTGGACGTGAACTCAGTTCCGCCCGCTGTCTCCCCCTGCACTGCAGACGATGCCGAAGTGGCGTCGCGACAAGCTCCGGGGCAGGAGGAGGTGGTCCCGGAGGAGCCGCAAGGCAACCTCCCGGAGTCCAGGAGTGAAGGGGATAAGGCTCCCCAGGGCTCTCTGTCCGGCTTTGTGCCGGACACTGCGCCGGAATCTTCCACTGTTTCGGGCCGCGGTAGGCGAACTCCTTCCAAGAGGAGCAAGCCTTCTGAGCCGGCGGCCTCCGTCCAACCGGAGGTGTCGGACAATCTGCTGAAGGTGCTTGACGATGCCTCCATCGACGAGGGGCACCGTACTATTATGAGTACGGTGATCCAGAAGGTTCAGTCCGCCAAGAGCAGACTGACTGAAGCTTGCGCTAGCCTTCTAACAGGCTTCGAGGTAAGTAAAAATATGTAAAAGTATTACCGCATAGACATAACCCCTGATTCTCTGTTTGGTGTTCGGAAAGAAAAGCCGAATAGAGGATCTATTAAATTTCGCAGGAGTCTAAAAAAAGAGTCAATATGTGTATGCAGGCTTTGCTGCTATCCACCGCCGCACTGACCGCAGAGGTGGGTGTCCTCAAGCAGGACCTCAAGCGGACCGAGCAAGAGCTTGGCCTTGCCAAGCGGCGGCTCAAGGAGGAAGAAGGTAAGAAATACCTTACAGAAAAAGTGCCTATAAAAGGCTTGATTGCAAAAAGAGTAACAAGATTGTACTGCTTATTGTAGGGGCCACGACTGAGGTGGCGACCCTTAAGCAGGTGCTATCTGAGGCCGAAAAGAAAACGGCCGCGGAACGCACCGAGCGAGACAGACTTGGGGCTCAGGTCGGCGAGGTGCAGCAAGAGCTTCAGGCTCTCATGAAAAAACATGAGAGTTTGGAGTTGGAGTCGAAGGCGCAAGCATCCGAGCTTGCAACAGCCCTAGAGGCTGCCAAGTCTGCCAAGGCCGAAGCCCAAAAGGCCCTCCAAGAGTTGGAGGAGATGAGGAAGATAGCATCGGGTAAGGCATTCTTTATGCAAAGCAGAAATATAAAAGTGAACTACCTGTTACTTACCCGAATCCGGAGCTCTCTAGGGGCATTCGCAGATCTTCCCTGCAGCGTATTCGGCGCTGCCGCATTCTACCGAGCTGAAGAGGGTAGCTCGACGGAGAAGGTGTTCTGGTCTCAGTATTCTGAGGCCGGACACCCTGTGCCCTTGAGCGACCAGCTGAAACAGCTGGTCGAGCTCCACAAGGCGGTCGCGCAGGCGATGAAGGGCTTCATAGTTCGGTTGTGGCCCGGAGAGGCCCTGCCTGGGAGCTATTTCGGGCTGGTGCGGCGGTTGGTGGAGGCCTGTCCGAGGCTCGAGGTCATCAAGTGCTCCGTCTGCATCGAAGGTGCCCGTCGGGCCCTTGCCCGTGCAAAGGTGCACTGGGGTAAGCTGGACGGTGAGAAGCTTGTGAAGGACGGGCCGCCGCTGGGGAAGGAGCATCGCAAGCCCGAAAACTACTACAAGGATGTTCTTGCTGGTGCCCGCCTTGTGGCGGATGAATGTACCAAGGATGTGATTTTTGAATGAACTCACTCGTGTTTATCTTGTGCGCTGAAAACTTGTTCATATGCGCTAATCAATGCTTATTGAATTTAAAATATTACTTTCTGTGCAGCCGTTTATCAAAAATTGAGAGATGGCCAGTCGTCGGCTTCTGCCCCCATGCCACTAGTGATGGGGTGTTCGGGATAAACCTGAGCGCTCTTTTTCCCATAGTTGGGTCCTTCGAGGGAGGCGCTCAGCACAACGAACTAGGCAATCGGACTATAATGCTTGAACACTCTCACTTAGCCATAGAACTCTATAATTTAAATTTCGGCGAAGCCCCTAGTTCGGAAGACCGAGTTCGGGGCGCTATCCACGCCTTGGCCGGACAAAGCCAGCTCCACGCTCGAAGCGGCATAAGCCTTTAGGGACTCGAAAAACCTCTCGAACAGCGACGGGTCTCTCGCCACATAATGACAGTCAGTTTTAGCTTTCTCCACTGAGGTGCTTAACCCAGCTGAACCGGGGCACAATCGCAGTGGTTCTCCTAGTGCTACCTAAGCCGATAGAGTGGAACGTAAGGCACCAAAACATAGGAGCCGGGAAAACCCAACTATTGACCCAAATCATGATTCGGAGCCGATGCATATAGTGCTATAAGTTCGGGGTGCCGCACTTGTGAAAGTGTACAGACTTCTCACACCATTATGAGGGGTACAGAAGCCCCTGGCGTGTTTGCCGTACCATGGTGTACGGGTGCAATCATGTCATTTAATAAACATAAATGTGAAAAGAAGATAATGCAAAAAATAGACAAGAAGCTAAGCATTGTTTATAGAGAGGCTATTTATCAAAGCCGAACGATACAAATAGTGCGGTAAGCAAAAGATATTGGACTATTTAGTATGTCCTGACCAGGGGCAGGCCACGGAATTGTATTTGAAACAGGTATACCGCTCGTAACAGAGACCACCTGGGAGTTCCATAATGCGGCATGGCTTGTCTGCCTCCCTGGAGCTTGCATCGTTTGTGCGGCAGTCGAATTGCCGAACAGGTCGTCCGAAGTATGGAGTCTTGAAAGTAAGAAAAAATTGAAAAAAAATGAATCCGGCAGCCCATAGTACGTTTTAAGCCGTATTTTGGGCATGCCGTTATTGTGCCCCTTCCCCTATGCCCATGGTATTTCAAGGGCGTAGTTATGTACGCGAGGTAATGGTTTCATTATGTCACGAGAGCTGGGGTTGGGGCCGCATTGCTACGCTTGCTCAGAGTGTGCCAGGCGGTCCTGCTGTGGGTTTCTCCGGGCGCGCTTGGCAGTGTCTGGCTTTTTGATGGCCGGACTGGAGAATTGCCTGAGAAGGCTACTTTGTACCTCCGCTGCGAGAGCCGCCGAGTGCTCCTCCGTTCGGAGGGAGCGTTCGGTGTTTCCATTGACCGTGATTACTCCTCGAGGGCCTGGCATCTTGAGCTTGAGATATGCATACTGCGGCACCGCATTGAACTTTGCGAATGCGGTTCGTCCGAGCAGGGTGTGATAGCCGCTGCGAAATGGGACTATATCGAAGATTAATTCTTCGCTTCGGAAATTGTCCGGAGATCCGAAGACCACGTCAAGTGTTACTGAGCCTGTACAGTTGGCTTCTACACCTGGTATAACGCCTTTAAAGGTCGTTTTTGTGGGCTTAATCCTTGAGGGATCTATGCCCATTTTCCGCACTGTATCCTGATAAAGCAGGTTCAGGCTACTGCCGCCGTCCATGAGGACTCTTGTGAGATGAAATCCGTCGATGATTGGGTCGAGAACCAATGCGGTGAAGCCGCCGTGATGGATGCTAGTGGGATGGTCCCTTCGATCAAAAGTGATCGGGCAGGAGGACCATGGGTTGAACTTTGGGGCGACTGGCTCCATCGTGTATACGTCCTGTTGCGCACGCTTCCGTTCCCGCTTGGGAATGTGGGTTGCATATATCATGTTCACCGTTCGCACTTGTGGGGGAAAGCCCTTCTATCCATTGTTGTTCGGCGGCTTGGGCCCCCCCTCATCGTCGCTGTGCAGCCCCTTGTCTCTGTTTTCGGCCCTTAACTTGCCTGCCTGCTTGAACACCCAAAAATCCCTGTTAGTGTGATTGGCTGGCCTTTCGGGGGTGCCATGTATCTGGCACAAGCGATCGAGTATTCGGTCCAAACTGGACGGGCCCTGAGTATTCCTTTTGAATGGCTTTTTCCGCTGACCGGATTTATAGCCTTTGAATCCGGCATTGATTGTCGTATCTTCATTGCTATCGCTGCTAACGCGGCGTTTTTGCTTATTCCGACGTGTCCTACCACTTTTGTCCTTGGTATCCGAATTACCAGGGTTCTTTGATAAGTTGTTACTGCGAGCTAGCCAGCTGTCTTCTCCCGCGCAAAAGCGGGTCATGAGTGTCGTGAGGGCTTCCATGGATTTCGGCTTTTCCTGTCCCAGGTGCCGGGCAAGCCACTCGTCGCGGATGTTATGCTTGAAGGCTGCTAGGGCCTCTGCGTCCGGACAGTCGACTATCTGGTTTTTCTTTGTTAGGAACCATGTCCAGAATTGTCTGGCCGATTCCTCTGGCTGCTGAATTATGTGGCTTAAGTCGTCGGCATCCGGTGGTCGCACGTAAGTGCCCTAGAAGTTGTCGAGGAATGCGGCTTCCAGGTCCTGCCAAGAACCGATTGAGTCTGCTGGCAAGCTGTTAAGCCAATGCCGGGCCGGTCCTTTAAGTTTGAGCGGGAGGTATTTGATGGCATGTAGATCATCGCCGCGTGCCATGTGGATGTGAAGGAGATAATCCTCGATCCATACCGCCGGATCTGTTGTGCCATCGTATGATTCGATGTTTACAGGTTTGAAACCCTCTGGGATTTTATGATCCATTACTTCATTCATGAAGCATAGCGGGTGTGCGGCGCCTCTGTACTGGGCTATATCATGACGCAGCTTGGACGAGCTATGTCTGTTGTGTTCGGCCCGGCCGGATTTGTTGTATCCGGAGTGAAGATCATTGTCACATGCCGTAGGGCGCCTGCGTGATCCGTAGATCGATCTTGTTTGTATTTCCTTATCCTCCAGTATGTCTCACAGGTCTGGCGCATTTTCCCGTGCCTTAGTTGAGCGGCGTCAGGGCATGGCTTGGTTGGAGGGCCGAGAGGCCTCTCTGTCGCAGCCGCGAGGTGGCCGGTCTGCCATGTCATGCGCTGGTGATGTAGGTGCTTCCTCCTCTGATCGGGGTAGCGGCCTGCGCTTCGGGTAACTCTTGGAGGGGCATTCGAGTTCATACTCTACAAGGACTTCAGTCCATCTGTCAGCTAGCAAATCTTGGGCAGCTCTAAGCTGTTGCTGCTTTTTCATGAGGCTGCTTGCCGTGGCTAAAAGCCTGAGTTTAAAATGCTCTTGTTCGGCGGGGTCTGATGGTATGAGGAATTCATCGTCATCGAGGCTTGCCTCGTCTTCGGAGGGAGGTGTATAGTTATCATCCTCGGCCTCTTGGTCTGCTGCTCTCTCATGAGGGCTGGCTTCTCCATCTTCCTGTGCCGAATCTTGCTGAGGTGGGTGTTCTCCGGCGCTATCCGGGGTAGTATTATCTCCCGTGCCGGAATCACCGTTTTTGCTTTGGCGGGATTTAGAGCGGCGCCGCTGACGCCGGCGCTTTGGTTGTTTCTTGGGGGCGTCATCCCCAACTGTTCCATCGCCATCTCCATCTTTTGGAGTATCCACCATATATATGTCATATGACGAGGTGGCCTTCCAGCGCCCTACAGGTGCTGGTTCCTATTCGTCTCCTACATCGTCGTCCATGCCGTCGATGTCTTCGGAGCCGAAGTCAAGCATGCCGGTTAGATCGTCGACAGTGGCTACAATGTGGATGGTGGGTGGGCTTTGAATTTCCTCATCATCCGTATCCCACCCTCGCTGACCGTAGTCCGGCCAGGGCTCTCCGGATAAAGAGAGAGACTTAAGAGAATTTAGGATGTCGCCAAAAGGCGAATGCTGAAAGATGTCTGCGGCGGTGAACTCCATTATCGGCACCCAATTGGATTCGATTGGCAGGGGCGCGGGGGGTTCGGAGTCCGGGGAGGAGTCCGGATCCTCGGAGTCACGGGTCGTGCAGAGTGCGGGGCTAGCGTTCGGCTCGATCGCTTTTGGGATTGCAGCCCCCGAGGTGACGTCCAACCGCTCATCCTCGATTGACGCAATAGGCTCTGAGTTAGGGGTTGGAACCGATGCGTGTGCAGCCTCCAGGACACTGTCCGGGGGCAGAGCTAGATCATGCCCCTCGAGATAGTGCGGCGCGCTTGGCCGTGGCTCGAACCCGTCGAAGATCAAGTCTCTGCGGATGTCAGCCGTGTAGTTTAAGCTTCCAAACCTGACTTGATGGCCAGGAGCGTAGCCACCGAAGACGAAGATCTGTCCGGGGAGAAAAGTCTCACCCTGGACCGCATCGTTATTGATGATCAAAGGAGCCATCGGGCCTAAAGGCGACGACACAGAGGAACTCTCAATGAAAGCACCAATGTCGGTGTCAAAACCGGCGGATCTCGGGTAGGGGGTCCCGAACTGTGCGTCTAGGCCGGATGGTAACAGGAGGTAGGGAACATGATGTTTTACCCAGGTTCGGGCCCTCTTGATGGAGGTAAAACCCTACGTCCTGCTTGATTAATATTGATGATATGGGTAGTGTCGTGGAATTAACACGTCAGATGTCCTTAGTGTCAGGACTTAGTCGCGAGGCCAACACATCTATGTGGTAGCTTGAGAGGGGTTGAGTGGAATCGAGAGACGCAACACAAGACAGGGATTTAGACAGCTTCAGGCCCCGGGAAACATCATCCGGTAAAAACCCTACATGCTGTTTGAGGCTAGGTCTCATTATCATCACGAGGGAGTCGCCATAAACCGGCTCTCCTCTTTGTGTCTAGCCCTAAGATTGTTTCTTCTTGCTTGTAGCTTGTCCTTTCTAACTCATCCCTCTTTGGGGAGCCCTGCCCCTCCTTATATATGTTGAAGGGGCGGGTTACATGTGGAGTCCTATTAGGATAAGGACTAATCTATCTCTAATACAAACCGGATACAAGTCTGGGTCTTCCTTGTAAAGTAAATATTCCTCACGCCTTTTCTCTTAAACCGACCCACCATAGCATGATCCGGCCTTCCATAAACCGCCCATTGGGCCACCGGGTCTTGTCGCTCCTCTGACCCGCCTGCCGGATTACCAATGAACCGTAAACTGCCATGTCCAAGTGGGTTGTCAGTGAATCGCCAAACTCTAGCCGGGTCATACATCCAGCGGTTTATACCGCGGGGTATATCCCCGACATTAGCCCCCAGTTTAATTTGGATTCATCCATGTTAAACTGATCTGCAACAAGAACAAATTTGTCGGGTTGTGCTCCGGTTTAAATATACTTGTAAGCCGGCACTTGATCATCCTTAAACCCTTGTCATTTCTTCGTTCCAAGTTAATAACCATCTTCATAATCAATTTGCTTGCAGAAGATATTTGTTAATAAAGAATCCATTTGAATCGGCCTTCAATGCTTTGACTTGACAAAAATATTAGTCTCTGAAATATTCAACTGATATCCAGCCGGCTTGAAGATGTAAAACTTGCCGGTTTATGATTACCACCATTATCTGGTTATAAAAACTGATAATTCCGGGTCATGATTGTTGCCAACACCGGTTCATGATTGTTGATGACGCCGGGTTACACACACAGGGTCATAATGATTGGTGACGCCGGGTTAATCCAGTTTGCTCAAAACAGAGAATTTGAAAATAGTTCTTCGATAATAATATAATACCTGTAGCCCCCAAGTCTTGAGCAGAACAAAGTGATGGCTTAAGACTTGCTTCAATATAAATACTGCCACTTAAGAAGAAATCCATGTTGTTCATCCCAGTGACTAGTAAAAACTGAATACTCCATACTATGTAGCCTCCAAGTGCCGGGTTATCATGCTTACATCAACCTGGGACTTGCAATTGTCTTATACTCATAAAAACTTCAACCAGTGTAGCCCCCAAGAGCCGGGTCATTATGCAATAATGAGCAGGGACTTTGTAGGTATAATCATGTAGATTTGAGCAATGATGTGTAGCCCCCAAGGGCCGGCTCAGTAAGATAATATTGAGCTGGGACTTTAATATATATTTCAATGAAAATAACATCATATGATGTAACCCTCATCATGGGACTTGAATCCACGTCCACAAGGTTAAGAGCCTTGTGCTTTACCAATTGAGCAGTGGACTCTTCAATATAATGAATAAAAAGCTTTGTACCTTCAACTGTTGACAAGAGCAATTGGTAGCCCCCAAGGGCCGACTCATTATAATGTGATGAGTCGGGTCTTCAATAATACGAGCAGAAAATTACTTTGCATTAGCCCCCAAGTGTCATGGTGCATGCTTGCAGCGACATGAGACTTGCATGTAATCTCAATTTGAATAATGTAGCCCCCAAGTGCCGGGTCGTGAGCCTGGAGCGACTCGGGACTATTCCTTCCATTGTAGAATAAATCATATCCTTTGATAAAATAATAACTGTTGCGCTAAAGCGACTTTGAAAACTCAATAATACCGGTTACTAATAACCATAAAAATCCAGCCATGTTGGCTATTCAAGATAATATAATCCGGTATGAAAAATTCATCCAATATCATAATGAAAATTCAGCCAAATTTGGCTATTTGAATAATATAACCCAATCATTTATAAGCGCATGATTCCAATGGCGCAATCCAAATATATACTGGCGACGTATAGTCCAAAGCCAGGCCGGTTTAATAAACTCCGGATAATTTCCCATCATATACTCGCGACTTATCGTCTTAAAGCCAGGTCGGTTTAATAAACACTGAATAATTTATCATCATGCTTTATTCAACCTGTCTCTGCATACAACAAGTTTAAAGTGTCCTGGCGGTTTACCGCCGGACGGGTCATAATGCCCAACATATAACCCAGGTTTATAACCAAGGCTTCACTTAAGAATAATCAATGAAATATATCATACCTGTGATATTGAATCACATCATTGGTTTACCAATTTTTTGTAGTAAGAGTGATAACCCCAATCTTGAGTAATGATAACTCCTTTCATACTGTGTCGGTTGATGATAAACCGTACCGGGTTGTGATAAACACCGGTTTAACCATATATAATACTGGCGACTCGTAGTCAAACCAGACCGGGCTGATAGTCTCCGGATTATAACTTGATCCTGTATTGACAACTTGTAATTGAAAGTCAAGCCGGGTTGATGAACACCGGTTTACTCCATAATAGGATGGTAACAGAAAATCAAACCGGGCAGATGGCCTCCGGATTAAGATTTGACCGTGTTCCGTCAATTTGTAATTGACAGTTGAACCGGATTAAAACGTTGTCGGTTTAAAAAACGCAACAAAAATCAAATAACAGTTATGTAAAAATATGGAAGCAAAGGCAATGATAAGACCATTTGCAAAAAGAGGCTTTACTGAGCCGATCAGATGGTGTTACCATGGTCGGACACGACCAAGCTCCCAATAAGGTGTAGCTATGGTTCAGGTCAGCCAGGTCCCCAAATGATTCGTGGCATATATGCCAGATCAAGAGGCGTGGCAATGGTTCGGGTTCGACCAAGCCCCCATGTGATTTTGTGGCCTTAGGCCGACCAAGAGGCGTGACTGGTTCAGACTTGACCATGTCCCCAAGTGATCTGGTGGCTGTCGCCTATCAAAAGGTGTCGCGTTGGTTCGGACACGACCAAGGCCCCAGTGATGTTATGGCACTAGGCCGATCAAGAGGCGTGGCTATGGTTCGGATACGACCAAGCCCCCAAGTGACCAATAATATGATAAGCCAATAAGGCATGATACCCATGTTTGGAGCGCGCATCATGGCAGCAAGTCTTCTTTGGCACCCTTTAACTTTTTGCAAGAGATAAATCCTTCTTGAACCGGGATTTTGAACCGGATATTGAGAGCTTCAAGGATTTGTGGGAGACATCTTTCCCTTGAACCGGATTGTAAACCGGAATCTTCATTTTCAGCCGGAATTTTTCTGATGGCCTTTCAACTCGAACTTGCGAGAAGTTAATTCCTTTTTGAACCGGACATTTTTAAACCGGATTTGAGAGTCTGAGAGCTTTGTGGGAGAATATATTTCCCTTGAACCGGATTTTAAACCGGAATCCTTTCTGATGATCCGGAACTTCTTCACTGAGCCGGGATTTTGTAACTGTTATATACTTTCTAAGCCGGAAATTTTCCGACAGCCTTTAAATTTTCATAACAGTAGCCTCCGGGACCGGGTTATCTTTCTCTCCATCGTCCTGGGTTTTTAACTTTGCTGAAACTGGCAAGATTTGCTGAGTTATGTCATCGTAGCCCCCAAGTCTCAAAGGTGACTCGAGGAGTTGGCTTGAGATTCTCCATGTTCGATCGTGATATAAACCGGCATAACTTGTATATCATTGGTGTTGATAGCACGATGTGAATCCACAGAAGGTTGAGGTGACTGCGGCGGGTTATAAATGATCCCGTATGAGCCGTGCCAGCAACTCGGCCAATGGTTCCTTCCAACTGGCAATTTGAAGTTAACCAAACTGTAGTGGCAGTGACTTGTGCGCCTGCCCATTGAGCCATCCAGTGCAAACGGTGGTTGATAGTAATTTGCCTCCAATTTTGAAAGAAAGCCGGGCTACCCAAGCTGTGACTTCCTCATACTTCAATAAACAGCCCATGCAGATAGGTGCGGCCCGGTATGTTGATGTAGACCAGGCCGTGAGAAATGGACGGAAAAGATGACCTCAGCATCATAGGCGGCTCAAACAGATGAACCGGCCGCGGTGTTATAAACCGGCGCGGACGGGCGAGTTAACCACGCCGTTTTGATGTAGTGAACAACTGTCCTGCATCAACAATATTGCAGACCAAGGCAAATATAAACTGTTCTTTGACGAAGATAATATGTGCCAATAAAATATATTTTAAATGGATATCACCTGATATGCCAGGCCGGAAATAATCCGCCATGAAGTTGATGATCCCTTGGTGAAGTTGAAATCACTCATGGGTGAGTCGGCCGCGGGCGCAGACAGATGAGTCGTCTCGGTGTTGTAAGCCGGTGCAGATGAGCAAGTTATCCTTCGCGTTGTAAGCCGGCGCGGACGCGTGAACTGGTCGCGAGGGCGGACGGGCGAGTCGTCCATGGTGTTATAAGGTGGTGCGGACGGGCGAGTCGGCCGGCGCGTCGATGTAACCCGGACCGCGGTAGCGTGTCCGTGAATGGCATAAAAATTGTCCTGCGTAAAAATATTACAGGACAAAGTAATTGTTCTTTGACAAAAAACAATAAGTGTTTAATACATAAATTAGATGAATACCACCTGATGTTTGGGCGGACAGTACAACCACCGCAGCATCAGAAGCGGCTTCGGGGCGATGAATCGGACGCGGCCTTGTAAGCCGGCACAGATGAGCCCGTTGTCCTCCGCGTTGCAAACCGGTGTGGACGCGTGAACCGGTCGCAAGGGCGGACGGACGAGTCGTCCGTTGTATTGTAAGCCGGTGCAATCGCGAACAATGGTCCTGATGTTTGCAGATGGCAAACGACGTTGGATGATGAATGATCCGTTCACTGAAACAGAGGCGATGGCGTAAAGCACCGCACCGGCCGGCTCAGACGGACCCTCCGGGTCGTATTTAACCCGGTTTTCTTTCTTTTCTTCTTTTTTTTTCTTTTTTTTCTTTTTTTGACAAACAGCTCTTCACCCGAGCGCCCGGCCACTTCTCCTCTTCTGTGTGCGCAGTGGCTATTGGGAAGCGGGCAGAGCCGGAGGCCGGCTCAACGTGATCAGGAGACGCGCGAAACGTGCTGTAAACGCCTGGTGGAGAGAGACGCCGCCAGCCGCGGCAACAGCGAGGCGCAGAAACCAGCAACTCGTGCAAGCCGCGGGCATACTCGAGGACGGCCAAGGCAGAGGAAAGCGAAACCGGGCCAGTAGTTGAACACAGAACAAAAAATCTGGATTTTAGCGATTATATCTAGTACAGCCTCACGTGAGAAAGTAGTATCCCTGTAGTACTTGATCCGGTTGATTGATGGCTTGATGTGACATAGCAGCAGCACTGAAACCTTGTAATATCCCGTGAGTGCTAGGTGCCGAGATCGATTGGAAATCACATAATAGTAGTGTTGGCTTCCTCGGGCCTTGAAGACAGTACGTGCCGGCACAACGGTTCAGCGGGTTGCCTCTCATCAATCTCCACGTACGAGTTGAATCAGTATTTAAAATTTGTCGGTCTCGGCTTCCCTTATCGATCTGGCTTTTGTTCTCCACGCCGCGTTGGTGGCGGCACACAGGACGCCGAACCCTAGCTTCTCAAATATCGTATATTGCCAATCCAGACTGGCGAAACTGAAACTGACGTAGATCCTTTTAAACGGGAATTCCTCCTCCTGAAAATTGCGAATTTCCGACCCTTGAGAAAGATCCCTCCAAGAACATAACACCACCGTGCGCGGGCCCCACGGTGGGCGCCAACTGTCGTGGAATTAACACGTCAGATGTCCTTAGTGTCAGGACTTAGTCGCGAGGCCAACGCATCTATGTGGTAGCTTGAGAGGGGTTGAGTGGAATCGAGAGACGCAACACAAGACAGGGATTTAGACAGCTTCGGGCCCCGGGAAACATCATCCGGTAAAAACCCTACATTTTGTTTGAGGCTAGGTCTCATTATCATCACGAGGGAGTCGCCGTAAACCGGCTCTCCTCTTTGTGTCTAGCCCTAAGATTGTTTATTCTTGCTTGTAGCTTGTCCTTTCTAACTCGTCCCTCTTTGGGGAGCCCTGCCCCTCCTTATATATGTTGAAGGGGCGGGTTACATGTGGAGTCCTATTAGGATAAGGACTAATCTATCTCTAATACAAACCGGATACAAGTCCGGGTCTTCCTTGTAAAGTAAATATTCCTCACGCCTTTTCTCTTAAACCGACCCAGCATAGCATGATCCGGCCTTCCATAAACCGCCCATTGGGCCACCGGGTCTTGTCGCTCCTCTGACCCGCCTGCCGGATTACAATGAACCGTAAACCTCCATGTCCAAGTGGGTTGTCAGTGAATCGCCAAACTCTAGCCGGGTCATACATCCGGCGGTTTATACCGCGGGGTATATCCCCGATAGGTAGTACAAGAGTAGATCTACCACGAGATCAAGGAGGCTAAACCCTAGAAGCTAGCCTATGGTATGATTGTTGTATATGGTGTTGATTGCCTACGGACTACAACCCTCCGGTTTATATAGACACCGGTTAGGGTTAGGGTTAAATAGAGTCGGTTACAATGGTAGCAGATCTTGAATATCCGCATCGCCAAGCTTGCCTTCCACGCCAAGGAAAGTCCCATCCAGACACGGGACGAAGTCTTCAATCTTGTATCTTCATAGTCGAGGAGTTCGGCTGAAGGTATAGTCCGGCTACCCGAACACCCCCTAATCCAGGACTCCCACACCCGTTGTATGTGAACGTAGAGCTTATCACACCTGATCATCACGTGGTGTGTCGGCACAACAAACTGTAGCAACGGTGCATACTCAGGGAGAACACTTGTACCTTGAAATTTAGTGAGGGATCATTTTATAATGCTACCGTTGTACTAAGCAAAATAAGATGCATAGAGGATAAACATCACATGCAATCAAAATATGTGACATGATATGGCCAGCATCATTTTGTGCCTTTGATCTCCATCTCCAAAGCACCGTCATAATCTCCATCGTCACCGTCTTGACACCTTGATCTCCATCGTAGCGTCGTTGTCGTCTCGCCAACTATCGCTTCTACGACTATCGCTACTGCTTAGTGATAAAGTAAAACAATTACATGGCGATTGCATTTCATACAATAAAGCGACAACCATATGGCTCCCGCCAGTTGCCGATAACTGTTACAAAACATGATCATCTCATACAACAATTTATATCTCATCATGTCTTGACCATATCACATCACAACATGCCCTACAAAAACAAGTTAGACGTCCTCTACTTTGTTGTTGCAAGTTTTACGTGGCTGCTGATGAAGCTATGTACCTATTGTAGGGTCATAGGTCTGACCTAGACACCCTCCCCTAGGACATCACCCTAAAACCAGAAGCATTCGAGGGATAGCATCATCCACTCGACCACGAAGCATTCCACTCGGAAGACTCAAAGTCACTCAACCACGACAACTATCACTCGACAGACAGAAGATCTAAAGTCACTCTGCATGGCAACGATCGGACATTTACTTCATAGACTTAATGGGCATTTATGTCACTTTATTGCTAGCGTTACCAGTAACGCCCCCTCTTGATGTACCTTAAACCCCTTGTAACGTGGGCTGGCTGGGGTCTGGGCGCACTCTATATAAGCCACGCCCCTCCATTGGCACAAGGGTTCGGACCCCCTGTAACAGACATACACATAATCCAGACGACCGTCTTCGAGCATCGAGATGTAGGGCTGTTACTTCTTCCGTGAAGGGCTTGAACTCGTAAAACTCGTGTGTACAACTTCGCCATAGCTAGGATTTTGCCTCCTCATACCTACCCCCATTCTACTGTCAGTCTTAGATCCACGACAGTTGGCGCCCACCCTGGGGCAGGTGTCTTAGCGACTTTTTGGTGGAGCTGTGATTTTCTCCGATTCTCATCATCATGGTTTCCGCCGGCGGACTGGTTGAGGGCTGCGAGATCTGTCTCAGTGCGCTCATTTCCGTTGCCGACGACTCCGCTTGGCTTCAGGAAACTCCACTCAACATCGAAGCACTCCCCGTCCGCGGGGCGACGCACTTTCGCACGTGCGTCTGCGGCGTCCTTCTCCGGCAGCCGTCGACCCAGTATCGGTCAGCTCCTATGGTGTCCTCATCCCCCGCTGTTCGCCGACGCAAGCGTTCCGGTCGGTCGCGGCTCTAGCTGTGGGTGAGACACGGGGTGGCCTGCCAGTCGGCCACCCCGCAAGTTGCGACAATCATGCCTGACGAAACCCTATATGCCCTGTTCGACCCATCGACCGGCTCCGCCGAGACCGCATCCGTGTGCGACAGCAGCGATCCCGCGGCGGAAGTCTTGATGGTCAATAGACCATGCAATCCTCCTAGCTTCCCCCGCGACGACGATGGTGATGGCGGCGGCGATCCGTCACTCTTTCTCGAGGAGTACCGCCCCGAGCCCCTTTCATCGCAACGGAGGGAAGAGCTTCGCCGCTGCAATATGGATGTACTTCACACCCCTATCGTTGGGGAAACCCCTAAGGCCGGAGCCTTGGAGGAAGCGTGCCTAGCCAAATTGGCTGAGCGCACTCGACTGGAGAACCTGCAGCATGCACTCGACGAGCATGCTCGGCCTTGGATCCCTGAATCCAGTCAACGGCAACTTTTCCGCCTCAAACTCAGGTATACCGCACTCCGATCCAAAATCTTACAGCTGCAGCCCGAATAGTATAGTCAATTCAGCCTTCCTAGTCGGAAGCTGGCAGAGGTTTGATGAAGATCTGGGCCTTCCTCCGAGCAGCCAGAGAGCAGAACACATCAGTGTCTCAGTCGCGGAATATGATTCATAGCAAGTCTGTGGTGGCAGATACACTTCAGTCGGCCCACAGCCGAAGATCGCCCCCGCGGTGTGAAGGACGTGGGCACATGCAAAGATCAGTACAGAAACCACGAGCAATATGATCACCGACTCGGCCATGATGACCGTCGTCGAGTGCCCACGCCGCCTCCGAGAAGTGGGTCATATGTCCCTCGGCGAGCGAAGAATACCAGTCGACCCAAGGGAGCCAGGCTTTGATGCGAGATCTATTCTCATTCAAGGTCTGGTTGAAAGGAACAGAGCACACAGAGAAGGCCATGACAGAGATTATCCGACTGGCGGCATAGTGTAAGTGCATCTAGTGCCACCCCTAGTTGGTTTTGGAGTATTGACGACAAACCTAGTTGAGGGACTAATGTGTTTGTGAGAATTGCAGGATAACACAGGTAGAAGTCCCTCATTGATTTGGTTTTCCTACCAGAGATGACCCCTAAAAATGTATGAAGACATTGATGTCAAAGGAGGTATGTGAAGATATTCACATTGAAGACTATGACATGAGAAGACGTCACATGAAGCATATGGAGCTCGAAGACTTAGATCTTTCGTAGTTCTTTTTCTTCTTTGTTGAGTCATAGGAACCACCGTACTGTTAAGTGGGGTCCAAGAGAACCAGTCAGAATGATTGAAGTGATGCTTAACCAAAACCTATGTCTTCGAGTGAAGACTATGAGAGCAAATCTTGTCTAGACTCGGAAAAGTCAGCTTTGCTTGTAGCCCAAGTAAAGTTGCCGTGTGTGTTTGAAATCTGACCGTTGGAACACGTGTCAGTTCCTTAGTGATCCAGGGTCATTTCAGACAAATCAGGTCGGGTTGCCTAGTGGCTATAAATAGCCCACCCCCTACAACCATAAACGGTTGGCTGCTCAGAGTTAGAGTACGGCTTTTGTCGTTTGAGAGCAACCCACCTCGAAGCCTTTGAGAGAGAATTCCTTGCGAGGATAAATCCCTAACCACCCAGAGCCAAAGAGTGTTAGGCATCACTTAAGTCTTCCTGTCTGTGTGATCTGAATACTTATTACACTTGAGGACTGTGAATCCTCCAGCCGGTTAGGCATCGCGTTCTGTGCATGCAAGAGCCATTGTGGATCGCTGGTGAACGAAGTCTATGAAGGTTTGGGAGTCTACCTTGAAGGCTTACCAGAGTGATTGGGCGAGGTCTGTGTGACCTTAGATCAAGGGGAATACGGTGAGGACTGGGTGTCCTGAGCTGCGTGTTCAGGACTGGGTGTCCGGGGCTATGTGTCCTCAGGTTTAAATACCTAGCCGCCCTAACCAGACGTACAGTTGTCACAGCAACTGGAACTGGTCCAACAAATCATTGTCTTCAACGAGTCACTGGTTTCATCCTTCCCTTCCCTTTACTTACTGTTGGTCCTTGTGAAGTCATTGTATGATTGCACTATCTCTTGTCTTCACTGAGTGACTGCTTGTTCTGATTGGCTTCATAATATCTTCCTACCTGATTCTTACTACCTAGCTGCTATTAGTCATTGTGCTTTCACTTCATTGAATACTTGACTATGGTTTGCCTAGTGTAGTCTACCTTCCGCTGCATGGTAATAGGTTTATTTCTATTGTTTGTCTTCGAAACTTCCATGTTTTGAAGACTTTCATAAAAATCGCCTATTCACCCCCCTCTAGTCGATATAACGCACTTTCAATTGGTATCAGAGCAAGGTACTCCCTTGTTCTGCGTGATTCGGTTTAACCACCTGGAGTTTTAGCTATGTCGACTGTAGGGATAATTAAAGTCTCCGTTGCGTGCCCCGTCTTCGATGGAACTGAATATCCCTACTGGAAGAATAAGATGCGCATGCATCTTGAAGCCATTGACGTTGACCTATGGTATGTCGTCAAGAACGGTGTTCCCAATGCTAGAGAAGGTGTCACTGCTGCTGACGTCAAGAAGTTCGTTCAACTTGACTCTACTGCCAAGAATATCATATGTGGTCATCTGACCAAAGGACAGTATGGCCGCGTGAGTCCTTTGGAAACATCTAAGCTAGTCTGGGACTGGCTCTCCAAGGTCAACGAAGGCGTCTCAACCCAGAGAGATCAGAGAATCAGTGTCCTTCGCAACCTCTTCAACCGCTTCAAGAGAAATGACAATGAGAATGTCCAGCTCACATTTGATCGACTCATTGACATCACAAATGAGCTTCAAGACCTCGGAGCTACTGAGATCACCAAGCATGAAGTCGTCAAGACACTCCTGAGATCACTTGACAGTTTGTTTGACACCCTAGCCCTGATGATTCAAGAACGTCCTGATTTCAAGACACTCGATCCGTCTGACATACTTGAGAGGCTCAACACACATGAGTTTCAGCTTTCTGAGAAAAGAGATATCTACGGTCCCAACTATGGGCGAACTCGTGCCTTGAAGGCAAAAGCTGTCTCCACATCTGAAGAAGAATCCGACAGCAGTACTGATGATCCTGAAGACATTGGAAAGGAGCTTGCTATGCTTGTGAAGAAGTTCCAAAAATTCACCAAGAAGAAAGGCTTCAGAAAGTCTTCACGATCAAGCTCAAGGAATGATGAAGCCTCTGCTTATGACTACAAGAAAAGATCATGCCACAAGTGCAAGAAACCTGGCCACTACATCTCTGAGTGTCCGCAGTGGGACAATGAGAATAAGAAGAAGAAGAAGAGCAAGGAGTATGACTCTGATGACAAGAAGAAGAAGAAATACTCAAAGTCTTCTTTCAAGTCTTCCTCCAAGTCTTCATCTCACAAGAAAAGCTCATCTGGCAAGGCCCGTGCGTTTGTGGGCAAGGAAATGGATTCAGAGGAGGAGTCTTCTTCTGAGGAGGCGGAGGTGGAGTCTGAGGAGGAGTCCGATTCTGGCGTTGCGAGTCTGGCTACAGCATACGTTGCCAAGTCCATCTTCAACACTGAAGACAACGACCTCATCACCGACACCGACGCAAATGACAAGGACTACTCTGCTCCAACCTACTGCTTCATGGCACATGGTGCCAAGGTGAACACACGCACTACTCACTATCAAACATCTAGTGATGATGACTCTGATTGTGATTCCAAACCCAGTTACAAAACACTTGCTAAAATTGCAACTAAACAATAGAAAGCTATGGAACATATTCAAAAACTGTTAGACAAAAGCGATGATCTGCTAGACACTGAAATGTCTGGATCTCAGTCCTTAATTGAAGGCATAAAAAATCTTCATATTAAGTATGAGGAACTTGAAAGTCATCATGAAACACTCTCAACAACTCATGAAAGGCTTTCCTATGATTATCTTCAAAGGAAGCAAGATCTTGAGAAATTGAGAGCGGCTCATGAAGATCTTCAAAAGGAAAACGAGTCACTTCGCGCCAAACAGATCAGTTCCGCTCAGGAAGGATTTGAACCACCATGTCTTAAATGCATTGAGCGTGATAATGCTACTTCTATTGCTGAATGTTCTACTGCTGCTACTGTTGCAATATCTTCAACTATTGATGTGGGAACTAACCCCTCTGCTGAGGACACCACTGCTATTGCTAATGAGAATGCTGGGTTGGAGACATTGCTTGAAACAGGGATGTACAAAAGTCTCAAAGGGCATCAGACACTATGTGATGTCCTCAAAAGGCAGATCCTGAACCAAAACCCTAGGAAAGAGGGTGTTGGGTTCGTAAGGAAAATGAATGCTGATGGCTCTTACTGGAAACCTGAGCAGTACCCCAAAACCACATGGGTTGCTGCAAAGGAACCTTCAGCAGATCCATCCACTCTATCTGGCTTCACCTGTGCTAACCCCATTGTCATTGATGAATCCTTTGGTGCAAACTATAAACTGTTTAAGAATCAGAATGGTGAAGTGTCTGCCAGGTATATTGGTACTAACTGCAGGAATGGACCGCCTATGAAGAAGATCTGGGTGCCGAAAAGGTGTTTGGAGAATCTTCCTGTGAATGTCATCATGACACCACAGGTGAAGAAGACAAACCCCAGACCACAGGCTTCATACGGTCCAAAGGTGTCGGATTTCGGGTTCCGACAGACCCTTGAGGTTCGAACACTGGGGTGCGCGCGGAGCTTTCGCCCCCTACCTACCTGCACCCCTCCGCCATGCTAGGATCTAAATTAAGGAAAGAACAACACAAGAGACACATGGTTTATACTGGTTCAGGCCACCGTTGTGGTGTAATACCCTACTCCAGTGTGTGGTGTGGTGGATTGCCTCTTGGGCTGATGATGATGAACAATACAAGGAAGAACAGCCTCGCGAGGGTCTGTTCTTGGCTGGGACGATGAACTGCTCAGAGGAGTTCAGTCACCTTTTTCTCTCTCTCTCTGCTTTCCTTCAACTGACCGACCCTGATTTCGACCCCAACTTGTTTCTGGGTTGGCTGATTCTCGATCCTCGATCCCCCCTACCCTAAGGGTGGCTAGTCCTATTTATAGAGGCCCTGGTCCTCTCCCCAAATATTGAGCGGGAAGGGAGCCAATAATGGCGGGCTAATTTGAAGGGGGACAACAAGTATCAGCTATCCTGACAAAAGTAGTCTTCGCCTGTGCAAAGCTCTGGTGGTGACGCCGTCTTGGGCTCCACGGTGACCTCCGTTTTGGTAGTCCTCCTGGTCTTGGTCTCATTGCACTAAAATGGCAACCTTTGCCTGATGCCTCGTTACTCCGCGGCTGCGCTTGCCCCCTTTGCACCAAAGAGGGAAGAAGGACGTTGCGCGGGCTGGCACCCGCCTGGCACCCTGAATCATCATGGCTTGCGTCACGGGCACCTCATGAGGTACCCCACCTTGATCTCTCCGCCCCCTCGTGAGCCAGCCTGATGAGGCCGTGCCTGAGGAAGCTCCGCATCGTCCGCCCCGCGAGGCTTGGCCACTCGCGAGGGTCTTGGGTTTGTGTTGGTGAAGACGGGCCATGATGGGCCCCCCTTTGAGCCACGCCGTAGGCCGCAGGCAGGCAAGTCTGGGGACCCCCGTTCCTAGAACGCCGACAAAAGGCTTCATACAGACAGAGGACTCACCTGAGTCGCACTAACACAAATGTTTTGCAGGGAAGCCATACTCAGGCCTATGAATATGAGCACGGTTCATCAAACCGCCATGTTCATAAGACCAAGAACTATTTTGCTTATTCTTATGAGTACTATTGTCCTCCTGCAAGACTTTTTGCTAGGGCTCCAAAGCCAAAGTTCTCAGATGCTGCACTTAGACTTACTGCTTCTAAGCCACCCTTGAAGATGTGGGTGGTTAAGAAAGCTTAACTCTCTTTTGCAGGGAAGGGTCTCCAGCAGAAAAACAAAATCATCTGACGCTATTGCTGGGGACCTTAAACATCTTGTAGGGCGCAAGATCAAATGCCCGAATGGTCTTATTATGTACTTCGTTCCTGAATCGCTTGCTACTCTCCCTATCAGTCCAAATCTCGATCTAAGCTTTCATAACCCACTGGTTCGTCAAATGTTTTTGCTTCACAATTCTCTTTGTGAAACCTATCCCCCTAACTGCATTTAGGGTACGACATCAGCAGCTTCAGAATGGATTATTGATAGTGGGTGTACCAATCACATGACTGGCAAGAGAAGTCTTCTTATGGACTCAACCTTACGTCCATCTGACAAGAGTCACATCACATTTGCTGACACTGGTAAAAGTAAGGTATTGGGTCTAGGTAGAGTTGCAATCTCAAAGGATCAACACATGGATAAAGTCATGCTTGTTGAATCCCTTGGCTTCAACTTAATGTCTGTCTCAATGCTTTGCGATTTAAATATGATTGTGATCTTTGGAAAATATCGTTGTCTTGTTCTAATGGAATCTGACAAGTCTCTAGTGTTTGAAGGGTATATGAAGGATGATTTGTACGTGGTAGATTTCTCAGCAGGACCATAGCTTGCCATATGTCTTCTGGCAAAAGCTTCAGAATGTTGGCTCTAGCATCGGAGGCTAGGGCATGCTGGCATGAGGAACCTCCACACCCTTGCAAAGAATAAGCATGTCATAGGCATCAAGGGCGTCAAGTTCAAGAAAGATCACTTATGCGGTGCCTGTGAAGCAGGAAAGATGACGAGGGCCAAACATCCCTCGAAGATAATCATGACAACAACTCGACCCTTCGAACTGCTCCACATGGATCTTTTCGGTCCCACTCATTACTCAACTCTTACTACTACTTCTTGTCTCTATGGCTTTGTCATTGTTGATGATTATTCTAGATAAACTTGGGTGCACATAATCCTCTACAAGACTGAAGTGCAGGATGTCTTCAGACGCTTCACCAATCGAGCAATGAACAACTATGGCGCCAAGATAAAGCACATCAGAAGTGACAATGGCACTGAATTCAAGAACACTGGCCTTGACACGTATCTTGATACTTTGGGCATCACACATGAATTCTCAGCTCCGTACACGCCACAGCAGAATGGCGTCGTCGAACGCAAGAACAGAACACTCATTGAGATGGCCCGAATGATGCTTGATGAATACAAGACTCCAAGAAGTTCTGGCCTGAAGCCATTGATACTGCATGCCATTCAATCAATCGTGTTTATCTTCACAAGGTTCTGAACTAGACATCCTATGAGCTCCTTACTGGCAAGAAGCCAAATGTTAGTTACTTCAGAGTATTTGGCACCAGGTGCTGGATGAAAGATCCACATCACACTTCAAAATTTGCACCAAAAGCACATGAGGGTTTTATGCTTGGATATGGAAAGGATTTGCTCTCCTACAGAGTCTTCAATATCTTTCATTATAAAGTGGTTGAAACAGTGGATGTGCTGTTCAATGAGACTAACGGTTCACAAAGAGAGCACCTTCCAAATGTGCTAGATGAAGTACCATCCAGTGAATCAATCAAACTTATGGGAACTGGAGAAATCATACCCTCTAAAGCTCAACCTGAAGAGGAACTTATCATCTCTGCGCCTGATCAACCTGAAGACAATAATCAGCCTGAAGACAATCCCTCTAACAATGACAATGATCAGCAAGAGCAAAATCTTCACCCTGTACATCCTCGTGTTGCAAATGAAGTGCAGATTGAGAGAATAATTGATAGCATTAATGCACCTGGTCCGCTCACTCGTTCAAGGGCAACACAGCTAGCAAATTTTTGTGGGCACTTCGCATTCGTCTCAATAACAGAACCCAAGAAAGTTGAAGAATCCTTCATGGAACCTGAATGGATTCAAGCTATTGAAGAAGAGCTTCAACAGTTTGAGCTGAATAATGTGTGGGAACTGGTTAAGCATCCTGATCCTCGGAAGCACAATATAATAGGCACCAAATGGATATATCGCAACAAGCAAGATGAGCATGGTCAAGTTGTCAGAAAAAAAAGCTCGCCTCGTTGCTCAAGGATATACTCAAGTTGAAGGGATTGACTTCGATGAAACATTTGCTCCTGTGGCTCGACTTGAAGCCATACGCATACTGCTGACCTATGCAAATCATCATAACATACTTCCATATCAAATGGATGTGAAGAGCGCTTTTCTCAATGGCAAGATTGAAGAAGAAGTGTATGTTGCACAACCGCCTGGCTTTGAAGATCCAAAACATCCTGACATGGTATACAAGCTCAACAAGGCACTGTATGGCCTCAAACAGGCCCCTCGGGCTTGGTATGACACACTCAAATACTTCCTGAAGAGCAAAGGCTTCACACCTGGTTCCCTTGACCCCGGTCTCTTCACGAAGACATATGATGGTGAACTGTTTGTGTGCCAAATATATGTGGATGACATTATCTTCGACTGCACCGATCAGAAATATAGTGAAGAGTTTGGATATATGATGCAAGAGCAATATCAGATGTC
The DNA here is from genome assembly GCF_002162155.2 of Triticum dicoccoides. NCBI lineage: Eukaryota > Viridiplantae > Streptophyta > Magnoliopsida > Poales > Poaceae > Triticum > Triticum dicoccoides. The sequence goes on along the minus strand of NC_041384.1, from coordinate 111,557,122 downwards.
CATGATGGGAGAGCTGAAGTTCTTCCTTGGTCTTCAAATACGACAGCAACGCAACGACATCTTTATATCTCAAGAGAAGTATCTCAAAGATTGCCTGAAGAAGTTCGGTATGCAAGACTGCAAAGGCTTCATGACGCCAATGCCAGCCAAACATCATCTGGGTCCCGACGACAATGGTAAAGAGTTCGATCAAAAGGTATACCGCTCCATGATTGGCTCTTTACTTTATTTATGTGCATCTAGGTCAGATATTATGCTTAGTGTTTGCATGTGTGCTCGATTCCAAGCGACACCAAAGGAATCGCATCACTTAGCTGTGAAGCGAATTCTTCGATATTTGGCTTACACCCCAACTCTAGGATTATGGTATCCTAAGGGCTCAGAGTTTGATCTGGTTGGATTCTCGGATGCTGATTATGCTAGTGACGAGGTGGATCGCAAGTCTACATCAGGCACATGTCATTTTCTGGGACGATCACTTGTATGTTGGTCTTCAAAGAAGCAGAACTGTGTCTCTCTCTCTACTGCTAAATCTGAATACATTGCTGCTGGATCTTGCTGCGCTCAACTTCTGTGGATGAAGCAAACACTCAAAGACTATGGCATTCATCTGAAGCAAGTGCCACTCTACTGCGACAACGAAAGCGTCATAAATATTGCCAACAACCCAGTTCAGCACTCGAAGACGAAGCACATTGAGATTCGTCATCACTTTCTCAGAGATCATCTAGTGAAGGAAGATATTGATATCATACACGTCAATACTGAAGAGCAATTGGCAAATATCTTCACCAAGCCCTTGGATGAGAAAAGATTTTGCAAGTTACGGTGTGAGCTAAATATCTTGGAATCCTCAAATGTCCTGTGATCAGGCACACATCCTAACACTTATGCATAATGATGACTTAGATGTGCAACACACAAAGTAAAGTATATCTTCAATCAATGAAGACATGCATTCTAAGTGTGAATACATTAATGAGGAATTTGACTTCGGAGCGCCATGATAATTGTGCGCCGTGTCTGGGTCTAATACTTCCTATACGGTGGGTCACACCACCACCAAATGTTCTGTTTGAAGTGTTTCACTCATGGCGTTACATTTTCTATGTCTTCACATTTGGTTTGGCTTCAATCTCAACATGTCTTCATGATTATCTTCACTACAATGATTATAAATGTATACTAGTGTTTTGTCCTCTATAGCATTCACTTATAGCTATGTCTTCTTGTTGAATCTTTTGAACTAAGTGAATGTGATCGGACCCTAACCTCTCTATGCTTTCTATCTCAAACTCTATCTCTCCAAGTCATATGCATTCTTCTGAAACTGTCAAATGTCTTCTCTGCGTCCTTGTCAGCAGAAGATACAGAGACAAACATTAAGTCCGCTTTCAATGCTAATTCCTTCACCTGAAACCCGTTGAAGTGGGAACGACCCCCCGACAATCCAGGCGTGCGTGGGACGTGGAACAACCTCCGACATGCTGCATGATGGCCACGTGTTCCACAGATGTGAATCGCCATGGGCACCTGTGTAATAACACTGGGCCGCCCCTGTCCCTATAAATACACGCCACACCACAGTCATTATCTCTTCTTCCACTCTCGCACGAACCCTAGCGCCACCGCTAACCCTCGACGACGCCGGCGACGAAGCGCTTAGCTGCCGCAACCTCTCCGACGCCGTCTTCACGCCAACCGCGGACATCGTCTTCTCCGCCGTCGCTGTAGGTGTCCTCCGTCGCCAAGTTAGGGCACGGACGATCGGACTGCTCGGCCTCCTCTTCCACTCTATCTAGCAGTTCTACGTGTGGTAAATAAAACTTCCTTTTTACGGCCCCTTTGATCCTATAGATTCGTCGCTTTCTACCACAAGTGGTTTTTGTCACACATGTTGGATCCACTTCTTACTGCATCTCATAATATGCCTAGTATATTCACTTATGCTTCACAAAGTAGTTAGATTCCTCACTTGTACTAATCCGTGGATTCGTACAAATCTGGAACCAACTCCTTATCTATGAGTGAATGTCTTCGCACAATGAGGTCAATGTCTTCTAAACTGATTTATCTTCAAAATCTTCTGAGAATGCATATGACCTCTTCCCCATGCTGTCACAGGTACATGTCCGTGGGAGAATCCCTTGGTTCTCATAGTCTGCATTCATTTGCAGAATTCTTACAGTATCACATAAATTCTCCCGAAGCCATTTCATGTTTGTCCAGCAAGCAAAAGCCTTTGAAGCCTTTGAACGTATTGAAGCCATTCAGTTTAAAGTTCATGGCTTCAGAGAAATCAGCAAGGAAGGGTGGCAGAAAGCGTCGAGGAGAAACATCAAGAGATCTGCCCGATGATCTCTCAGAGCTATACAAGACAGATCCTGAAGAGGATTACAATCAGCGCAAGACACGAATCCAATGGATTCGACAATATTGGGCAGAACAGTGGTTCAAGTACAGGTTTGTGACAAAGGAATATGCTGAGAAGAATGCCATCAAGCGACCATGGGGAGACATCCTCTACAAAAATCTGCAACCCAGGCCCATAGATGAGCCATTGAACAAGGCTTCTATCCCTGCATGGTCCGTGGACCACAGCCTGCGGATGCTGACCCATCGTCACTGCTATGGTGTCGTGACGACAATCTGTTCAACCGCAACTTCCAGTTTGCCCAGAATTCGGCGAAGCAGAACAAGAAGTCTTTGGGATTAGACTTCAACCCTGGTCCCTCTGCTCCCCGTGCCGATGGGACCCGCGAAGCTGAACCCAATCTAGTTGGGCCCTTCTACAACTTGGAAGGTCTCATCACTCATATCGTGGTTCAAGGGACAGCCGTGCATGAGCCTGCAGATGACGCTGAATCAGATGAAGTGTCTGCAGCGCCGAAGCCAAAGAAGCATCCTAAAGCTTCAAAGCCTGCCTCTACACCAAAAATCTCACGGGCGAAGCCACTGGCTACTGCACCTCCTGAAGACAGTGTGCAGTCTGAAGATTTGTCACGCATCTCCAAGCCCCAGGAAGTCAAGATGCCTCTGCCACACACCGACCAAGAATTGACAGCTGCTACTATTCTGCGCAATGATGCCATCGATCTGTCCAGTGATGAAGATCTTGCAGATGACGCTCTTGAGCAACTGATCAAGAGCAAGGAAGAAGCAGAAATCTTCAATGATCTGCCTCTCTTTGACGTGGCAATCATACACAACTTCATTGATGAGTGGTTTGACACGCCCAACCTCAGCTTCGAAGATCTGCAACTCCCAATTGGCCTCAGTGTCGCCTTCCATGGCGCCATTGCTTCAGAGTTAGCTATCGCCCAACGCATTGTTTAACTGAAGCAGAAGATTGACTTTGAGAAAGCTCAGTTCAAGAAGCATATGGCCAAGCTCAGTGTGCAAGACGTGAAGAACTTCAAGATCATGCTGCACGAGCTCAAAGAAGCCTTTCTCAAAAAACGTGCAGAAGCTCAAGGTTCTCGTGAGCGCATGAAGGTCCTGGCTGACAAGAGTGTGCAAGCCTACAATGAGGCTGAGAAGCGCAAGGCCCTTGGTCGTCCTGGCATCGACCCAGGATGGCTGCAAAGCAGAAGAAGAAGAAGAAGAAGAAGAAGAAGAAGAAGTAGAAGCCCGCTATGGCCGAACCCGACACACCAAGGCAGGAAGCAGATCCCATTGTCTTCCCAACTAGCATGACTGGCTCGAAGCCAAAAGCCAGGTCTACCGCTTCAGAACTGAAGAAGACAAGGACTGCTGAGGCTGAAGCCCGGAAGAGGAAACATTCCGAAGCCTCTGATGCTGCTCCCTCCAAGAAGAAGAGGAAGACCAAGAAGGAACGGGCTGCTCCCACAAAGCCCTTAATTGTTGAACCCATCTCCATGGTTCGCCCTGCCGCTGAATACCAAGAGAGTCAGCTGATTGTCCATGAGCCTGCTTCCACAGGGGCTCATGAAGCTGAAGAATTTCCAGCAGCTGATCCCACCGCTGCTGAAGACATTGGTCGCCATGACCATGTTGAAGATGATGCAGTTCTTCCTCAGATTGAGCACCAATAGGTATCATCGCCTGTGCTTACGCACAGCGAACTCATCAGCATTGGTCGTCGTCTGACGCCAATTGCTCAGGATGCATCATGGGCTGATCACCCACAAGCGCAAGAGGAGGATGAATTTGAGGCCCAACCAACTCCAACTCCACAGGCGTCGCCCGCGTTACGTAGGCTTCGCAAAGGACCAAGGCCTCCAGTCTCCGAGTCTGAAGCTAAAGCTGCTGAAGACATTCCGGCTGCATCAGCCGATGAACAAGAAACCCCAAGAGTTGCTACACCCCCGTCTCACCAAGAAGTTGTTCTCGAGGAGAACGTGTCTGTGCCCGACCCTCCAGCTCATCAAGTGGAGGTAGAAAATCTTGAGGCTGCCACCACCAACACCAATGAAGCCACTGGCGCTGTCATGGCTGAAGCAAATGTGGAGCCTCCACCAACCCAAGAACCAGAAGTCAGTGAAGCAAATGCTACTGCTCTTGTTCCTGCGCCTGCTGGTGGTCCTCAGTTTGACTATCATGTTGCGCATAGGCCTCAGGTACAGAAGCCCATTCCAAGGTTTCCTAGGTTTCCAGGTCCTGCATCAGCACCTGGATCCTTCAATGTCAACGGCTTCAAAGCAGACAACACTTTCTTTAATAGCTCCAAGAACCCCTACTCAAGGGAAAGAATATCTTTTGATCGGTTCTGGAGCTATCCGGAGCGAAGCTATTACTCCTGCATTTTGTACAATCAAGGTCGCATCTTCCCCCATAAGCGTCTTGACACAGAAGCCATAGTTGGTCTGCCCTCTCTGGAAGAAGCTCTAGATTGCTTCAAAGAGGTTGGATTGTTGACGTTTGTCACTGACCAAGAGCACTGGAATGAAGAGTTGCTGCTCCAATTCTATGCCACACTTCACATCCGTGGGTACAACAGAGATCCGAAGACTTGGGTCCTGGAGTGGATGACAGGAAATGTTCATCACGAAGCCAAAGCCTTTGATATCATTGAGCTCACTGGTCTGCCCACTCCTGGCGATCTCTACGAACCTGGCTGTCAGCTTCACAGTGAAGCTATGGAGAGCATCTTTCAGAGGCCTGAAGCAAACATGAGCCAGATGCTCAGTATGATGAAGCCCTTGCCACAAGATGCTGCATATCCTAAGGAGTTCCTTGTTGAAGACCTTGAGTATCTGCCACGGACTATTTATCACATCATAAGGCGAACTCTCTGGCCTATCAAAGGACATTCTCCCCATGCCAAGCTGGAAGGTGGAATGAAGACTTTGGTCTTCTATATTCTTCATGGCAAATGCTTCAATGCACAAGACTTCTTCATCCGCCAACTTGCTGCATCAGGCTCTGATCTTTTTGGCTTGAAGTTCTACGCTCCATGGATAATGCGGCTGATTAAACTCCACTCCGCTATCTCATATCAGCCATCTGCTTGCAATCATCGGATCTTTCTGCCTGATGTGGATATGTCCGTTGAAGCTATTTATACTGAGCCTGCCAAGGAGCCTCTTAGTCTTCAGAATGCGGAGCATCAAAGTTTCTCTCAGAACATTGAAGGAGTTGAAGCAGTCACTCGTGTTTATCCTTTGGCTGGAACTACACATGCACCACATCCTTCCCTTACTGAAGCCACCGAAAGCACAATTGCCCAACGACCCAAGAAGTGCACTCGTGTTCTTAATGACCGAGAGCTTCTGGTGGCTCTTCATCAGAAACAGGATAGGCATCATGAGTGGCCGAAGCGCCAAATGCAAAGCCTCTTGGTGGATGTCAACCACATTCGCAATCTTGCCACCAAGAATGCCTTTGTTGCACATGAAACCTCTCGACGCACATGGAAAGGGCTGACGCTTATGTGCTTTGAAGATGATATTCAAGAGGATGGCTTCTTCGAACGCTTCAAGTTTGACTCCACACCTCCTCAAAGGGCAGTGCTGCGACGAACTCCATCTCTTGAAGACTCTGAGTTATCTTCCTCTGCGGCAACTGTGAATGCCAGAGTGATCGAGGACGAAGACTATGCTACTTCACCGCCCCCTCCTTCAGCACGCTTCGACACTGCTCCGAGTTCTTCTGCACCGCCGAACACCACCGACGACCCTGCTGCTTCACCTACTCATCTTGGGAACGAGGAGATGCTCTATGTCTTCAAACCTTTTTGGTCCTTACTGACGAAAGGGGGAGAAGCATATGAGTTTGATAGTCTTGAAGCGGGTCCCTATGGGCGGTTGCTTTATATTTTGCCTAGTGTTTACAACTCTCGTTTTGATACATTTGGTTCTTTGAGTCGTAACACTTAAACTCGATGGTCGTCTACTACTTATTTGCTACCTTGTGATGCGATGATAAATTCCGCATGTGCGACGATAAATTCCGCACTTAGATCATTTTGCAGACGTCTATTTTCCATTATGCATGTCATTATCTTCACATACCTTTACATGCATAATGAATTGTCATCATAAGTTGAAGAGGATCTCCACAAGTACAACCTTCCATGTGCATTTGCATTCCAAAAGCAAGTTACTTATATGCACATCTTCAGGGGGAGCCCTTGCAGCTTATGAAGACAATTCCTTATCTTTTTACAATTTCACATATTATATTCCCCGTTGAAAACTTCAACTAGTTTGTCATCAATCACCAAAAAGGGGGAGATTGTAAGTGCATCTAGTGCCACCCCTAGTTGGTTTTGGAGTATTGACGACAAACCTAGTTGAGGGACTAATGTGTTTGTGAGAATTGCAGGATAACACAGGTAGAAGTCCCTCATTGATTCGGTTTTCCTACCAGAGATGACCCCTAAAAATGTATGAAGACATTGATGTCAAAGGAGGTATGTGAAGATATTCACATTGAAGACTATGACACGAGAAGATGTCGCATGAAGCATATGGAGCTCGAAGACTTAGATCTTTCGTAGTTCTTTTTCTTCTTTGTTGAGTCATAGGAACCACCGTACTGTTAAGTGGGGTCCAAGAGAACCAGTCAGAATGATTGAAGTGATGCTTAACCAAAACCTATGTCTTCGAGTGAAGACTATGAGAGCAAATCTTGTCCAGAGTTGGACAAGTCAGCTTTGCTTGTAGCCCAAGTAAAGTTGCCGTGTGTGTTTGAAATCTGACCGTTGGAACACGTGTCAGTTCCTTAGTGACCCAGGGTCATTTCGGACAAATCAGGTCGGGTTGCCTAGTGGCTATAAATAGCCCACCCCCTATAATTTGCTGCTCAGAGTTAGAGTACGGCTTTTGTCGTTTGAGAGCAACCCACCTCGAAGCCTTTGAGAGAGAATTCCTTGCGAGGATAAAGCCCTAACCACCCAGAGCCAAAGAGTGTTAGGCATCACTTAAGTCTTCCTGTCTGTGTGATCTGAAGACTTATTACACTTGAGGACTATGAATCCTCTAGCCGGTTAGGCTTGCGTTCTGAGCATCCAAGAGCCATTTGTGGATCGCCGGTGAACGAAGTCTGTGAAGGTTTGGGAGTCTACCTTGAAGACTTACCAAAGTGATTGGGCGAGGTCTGTGTGACCTTAGCTCAAGGGGAATACGGTGAGGACTGGGTGTCCTGAGCTGCGTGTTCAGGACTGGGTGTCCGGGACTATGTGTCCTCAGGTTTAAATACCTAGCCGCTCTAACCAGACGTACAGTTGTCACAGCAATTTGAACTGGTCCAACAAATCATTGTCTTCAACGAGTCACTGGTTTCATCCTTCCCTTCCCTTTACTTACTGTTAGTCCTTGTGAAGTCATTGTATGATTGCACTATCTCTTGTCTTCACTGAGTGACTGCTTGTTCTGATTGGCTTCATAATATCTTCCTACCTGATCCTTACTACCTAACTGCTATTAGTCATTGTGCTTTCACTTCATTGAATACTTGACTATGGTTTGCCTAGTGTAGTCTACCTTCCGCTGCATGGTAATAGGTTTATTTCTATTGTTTGTCTTTGAAACTTCCACGTTTTGAAGACTTCCATAAAAATCGCCTATTCACCCCCCCTCTAGTCGATATAACGCACTTTCACATAGTGCACGTTTCAGGTCCCGAGTGTTTCAGCAGAGCCATCAGGGCCGCAGTGATTCCTCCCAACTTTAGGTTGGCGACTGGAGTCAGCAAGTTTACACGTGAGTCTAAGCCTGACACTTGGCTTGAGGACTACCGAGTGGCTGTAAAAATTGGTGGTGGCAATGATGAAGTCGCCATGAAGCACCTTCCTCTGATGTTGGAAGGCTCGGCCAGAGCATGGTTGAACCAGTTAGCACCTGGCAGTATATTCAGTTGGGGGGAACTCGCCCGAGTGTTTGTTAGGACTTTTAAAGTTACTTGCAAGCGATCAACAGGGTTGACAGAATTGCAGCATTGTGTGCAAAAACCAAATGAACCCCTGAGAGACTATATCTAGAGATGGATCACGTTGCACCATACAGTGGAGAATTTGTCAGATCACCAAGCAGTTTGTGCCTTCAAAGAAGGCGTTAAGTATCGAGAGTTGAATCTGAAATTCGGTTGGACAGGGGATATGTCCCTGACTCGGATGATGGAGATTGCCACCAAATACGCTAACAGCGAAGAAGAAGACCGACTCCGGAGTGGCAAGCACAAAACAGTCGCCCAGGACACCGGTGGAGGTACTTCCAATCGGAAACAAAAGCGTAAGGCCGAGCCAGCTGCTCCTGGTGAGGCTTTAGTTGTGGCTCAAGGAAAGTTTAAGGGGAAGCCCAAAGGGCCCTAGAACCCCAAGAAAGTGAAAGATCAAGACGAAAACGATGTGTTGGATTTACCATGCCACATTGACACCAATAAAGATGAAGAGGGTAATCTGATTTATGATAAACACACCACTCGACAATGTTGACTCCTGATCCAGCAGTTCCGAGAGAAACAACCCAATGAGAAGGAAAAGGAGTCGGACAAGGGTGAGGATAAGGAGGAGGATGATGATGGTTTTCCCAACGTCAACTCCACTCTGATGATTTTTGCTGATGTTGAGCGTAAAAGTCGATTGAAATTTATCAACAGAGAAGTGAACATGGTTGCTTAGGCAACACCAAGTTATTTGAAGTGGTCCCAGACTGCCATCACATTCGACCAGTCTGACCATCCAGCACGTATAGCCACCCCTGGGAGGCAAGCACTGGTGGTCGACCCAGTTGTTGAAGGCACTCAACTGACTAAAGTGCTGATGGATGGTGGTAGCGCCCTGAATATCCTTTATGCTGAAACCTTGAAGGGAATGGGGATTCCGATGTCCAAGCTTAGTGAAAGTAATATGAGTTTCCATGGCGTTATTCCTGGCAAGAAGGCTGAATCACTCGGCCAGATCGCCCTTGATGTGGTTTTCGGTGATTCCAAGAATTATCGCAAGGAAAAGTTGACATTTGAAGTAGTGGATTTCCCGAGTGCTTGTCATGCTATTCTGGGTAGGCCTGCCTATGCACGTTTCATGGCTCGACCATGTTACGTGTACCTCAAATTGAAGATGCCCGGTCCCAGAGGAGTGATCACTATCACTGGTAAGCGGCAGAAGGCAGAAGAGTGCTTCCAGAAGGGCTCAAAAATCGCCGATGCACAAATGGCAGCAGTCGAAATGCAAGAATACCGGAAAAATGCAAATCCGCGTGATTTGCTGCGCTCCAAGAAGCCTGCCACATATTCTGCATTTTAGTCGTCCGGTGAAACCAAGCCGATTCATATTCATCTGACCGATCCTAATGCTGCTCCTACTCATATCTCAACATCACTCGATAGCAAATAGGAAGAAGCGCTCATCCAGTTCCTCCATGAGAACTGGGACATCTTTGCATGGAAACCTTCTGACATGCCAGGTGTACCTCGGGGACTGGCTGAGCATCGTTTGCGAGTCGACCCGAAAGTAAAACCAGCCAAGGAACATCTTCAATGGCCCGCCGTACAGAAGAGAAAAGCAATTGGTGATGAAGTGGCTTGGCTCCTGGCAGCTGAGTTCATCCGAGAGATTTACCACTCCGAGTGGCTCGCCAATGTTGTCATGGGCCTCAAGAAGGACAACTCACTTCGCATGCGCATTTACTTCAAGCATATCAATCGGGCTTGCCCAAAAGATCATTTTCCTCTCCCCCGCATCGAGCAGATTGTCAACTCGACTGCGGGGTGTGAGCATTTATCTTTTCTAGACGCCTATTCCGGGTACCATCAGATCCGGTTGTATGGACCCGATGAGATAAAAACAGCTTTCATCACTCCATTCGGGTGTTTTTGTTATATCACTTATGTCTACTACACAACCTTCTTCTTGTAGACTTTGTTGGGCCTCCAAGTGCAGAGGTTTGTAGGACAGTAGCAAATTTCCCTCAAGTGGATGACCTAAGGTTTATCAATCCATAGGAGGCGTAGGATGAAGATGGTCTCTCTCAAGCAACCCTACAACCAAATAACAAAGAGTCTCTTGTGTCCCCAACACACCCAACACAATGGTAAATTGTATAGGTGCACTAGTTCGGCGAAGAGATGGTGATACAAGTGGTATATGGATGGTAGATAAAGGTTTTTGTAATCTGAAAATATAAAAACAGCAAGGTAACTAATGATAAAAGTGAGCACAAACGGTGTTACAATGCATTGAAACAAGGCCTAGGGTTCATACTTTCACTAGTGTAAGTTCTCTCAACAATAATAACATAATTGGATCACATAACTATCCCTCAACACACAACAAAGAGTCACTCCAAAGTCACTAATAGCGGAGAACAAACGAAGAGATTATGGTAGGGTACGAAACCACCTCAAAGTTATTCTTTCTGATCGATCTATTCAAGAGTCCATAGTAAAATAACATGAAGCTATTCTTTCCGTTCAATCTATCCTAGAGTTCGTACTAGAATAACACCTTAAGACACAAATCAATCAAAACCCTAATGTCACCTAGATACTCCAATGTCACCTCAAGTATCCGCGGGTATGATTATACGATATGCATCACACAATCTCAGATTCATCTATTCAAACCAACACAAAGTACTTCAAAGAGTTCCCCAAAGTTTCTACCGGAGAGTCAAGACGAAAACGTGTGCCAACCCCTATGCATAGGTTCATGGGCGGAACCCACAAGTTGATCATCAAAACATACATCAAGTGAATAAATAGAATAACCCATTGTCACCACGGTTATCCCACGCAAGACATACATCAAGTGTTCTCAAATCCTTAAAGACTCAATCTGATAAGATAACTTCAAAGGGAAAACCCAATCCATTACAAGAGAGTAGAGGGGGAGAAACATCATAAGATCCAACTATAATAGCAAAGCTCGCGATACATCAAGATCGTACCACCTCAAGAACACGAGAGAGAGAGAGAGAGAGATCAAACACATAGCTACTGGTACATACCCTCAGCCCCGAGGGAGAACTACTCCCTCCTCGTAATGGAGAGCGCTGGGATGATGAAGATGGCCACCAGAGAGGGATTCCCCCCTCCGGCAGGGTGCGGGAATGGGTCTAGATTGGTTTTCAGTGGCTACGGAGGCTTCTGGCTGCGGAACTCCCGATCTATTCTGCTCCCCGAAGTTTTTAGGGTATATGGGTATATATGGGAGGAAGAAGTACGCCGGTGGACCTCCGGGCTGTCCACGAGGCAGGGGGGCGCGCCCAGGGGGGTGGGTGCGTCCCCCACCCTCATGGGCAGCCCGGGACTCTCCTGGTCCAACTCCGATACTCCGTGGGCTTCTTCTGGTCCAAAAATAAGTTCCGTGAAGTTTCAGGTCAATTGGGCTCCGTTTGATTTTCCTTTTCTGCGATACTCTAAAACAAGGAAAAAACAGAAAGTGGCACTCGGCTCTAGGTTAATAGGTTAGTCCCAAAAATCATATAAAATAGCATATAAATGCATATAAAACATCCAAGGTTGATAATATAATAGCATGGAACAATCAAAAATTATAGATACGTTGGAGACGTATCAATCACCATGCCGTTCGGTCTAAAGAACACTGGAGCCACATTCATGAGGATGATTCAGAAGTGTCTGCTCACTCAAATCAGTCGGAATGTGAAAGGATACATGGATGGCATTGTGGTCAAGTCACGTAAAGTTTCCGACCTATTGGCTGACCTTGCTGAAACCTTTGCCAACCTGAGAAGATAGGATATCAAGCTTAACCAATCAAAGTGCACATTCGTATTTCTTGGCAGAAAGTTACTCGGCTTCCTTGTTTCCGAACGAGGGATCGACGCGAACCCAGAAAAAGTTGGTGCCATACTCTGGATGAAGCGCCATGTGCGTGTGCATGATGTCCAGAAGCTTACTGGTTGTTTGGCCGCCTTGAGTCGATTCATTTCTCGCCTCGGTGAAAAGGCATTGCCTCTTTATCGACTGATGAAGAAATCTGACAAGTTCGAGTGGACTCCTGAAGCTGATGCAGCGTTTGCAGAGATCAAAGCCCTGATTTCCACCCAGCCGATGCTCGCTTCCCCAATCAGCAAAGAGCCTTTACTACTTCATATTGCAGCCACTGGACAAGATGTCAGTACAGTACTCACGGTCGAGCGGGAAGAAGAAGGAAAAGCATATAAAGTTTAGCGCCCAATATACTATATTTCTGAAGTTTTGACTCCATCCAAGCAAAGATATCCACATTATCAGAAGCTTGTTTATGGGATTTACATGACCACGAAGAAGGTTGCACACTATTTCTCTGATCACTCCATTATAGTCATCATCGATGCACCATTGTCAGAAATTCTGAACAACAGAGATGCAACTGGTCGAGTGGCAAAGTGGGCGATTGAACTCCTTCCCTTGGATATCATGTTTGAGGCAAAGAAAGCTATCAAGTCCCAGGCAATAGGAGATTTCCTCGCCGAGTGGATCGAACAGCAACTGCCGACTCAGGTTCACTCGGAGCATTGGACCATGTTCTTTGATGGATCTAAGATGCTGAATGGTTCTGGTGCTGGGGTAGTATCGGTATCCCCCCGAGGCGGCAAGCTCCGCTATGTTCTCCAGATTCATTTTGATTCCTCCAAAAATGAAACTGAATATGAGGCACTTTTGTACGGGTTGCGAATGGCCATTTCACTCGGCATCCGTTGCCTCATGGTCTACGGCGACTCAGATTTGGTGGTGAATCAAGTAATGAAGGAGTGGGACGTCAGAAGCCCGGCTATGACTAGCTATTGTAATGCAGTGAGAAAGTTAGAGAAGAAGTTTGAGGATTTAGAGCTCCATCACACACCCCGACTAAAAAATCAAGCAGCTGAAGATTTGGTGAAGATAGGTTCCAAGAGGGAAGCCATTCCCAGTAATGTGTATTTGGAACATATTCATACACCTTCAGTTCAGGAAGATCTTTCACTGAAGAGCCCCCACAACCAAAGAGCGCCACTGATCCGACTGAAGTCGAAGTCCCGGACGTGGTTGACTTGATCATGGAGGTTTTGGTCATCACTCCCGACTGGACAACATCGCGTACATTCTTAGGAAGGAACTCCTAGAGGACGAAGAAGAGGCTCGACTGATCATCCGATGATCCAAAGCTTTTACTGTGATAAGAGGGTAACTGTTTAGAGAAAGTGTAACTGGAGTCAGCCAGAAATGCATAACACCAGAAGAAGGTCGAGTGATCCTCAATGACATCCACTCGGGGACCTGTGGTCACCATGCGTCCTCTCGGACCATTGTGGCCAAAGCATACCGAGCGGGATTTTATTGGCCACGAGAAAATTAGATGGCACAAGAAATAGTCGACAGATGTGAAGGTTGCCAGTTTTACTCCAACTTGTCTCACAAACCTGCGTCAGCCCTGAAGACCATTCCACTCGTATGGCCCTTTGCTGTTTGGGGTTTGGACATGGTTGGACCTCTGAGAACGGGTAGGAGCGTCTTCACTCATGTACTCATGGCAGTCGACAAGTTCACCAAATGGATTGAAGCCAAACCTATCAAAAGTCTTGAAGCCAGTACTACTGTCAGTTTCATCAAAGAGTTAACATTCAGATATGGTGTTCCACACAACATCATCAATGACAATGGGTCGAACTTCGATTCTGATGAGTTTAGAGCCTTCTGCGCTTCCCAAGGCACTCGAGTCGACTATGCTTCAGTCTCCCATCCCCAGTCGAATGGACAAGCTGAAAGAGCAAATGGATTGATTCTCAAAGGACTGAAACCCCGACTGATGCGTGATCTCAAGCATGCGGCAGGCGCCTGGGTCAATGAAATTCCATCGGCGCTTTGGGGTTTGAGGACAACTCCTAATCGGTCGACTGGCCGAACTCCATTCTTCTTGGTCTATGGAGCTGAAGCTGTACTTCCGAGTGACTTGCTTCACAATGCACCCAGAGTCGAGCTTTTCTCAGAAGATGAAGCAGAACAGGCTCGGCAAGACATAGTTGATCTCCTGGAAGAGGAAAGAGAGATGGCCCTGATCTGGTCGACCATTTATCAGCAAGACCTGCATCGATTCCATGCCAGAAACATGAGAGGTCGAGCATTTCAAGAAGGAGACTTGGTTCTTCAAGTGGATCAGCAGAAACCACACAAGGTCGCCCCTACTTGGGAAGGCCCCTTCTTTGTCACCAGAGTGCTCGACAATGGAGCATACCACTTATACAATGTCGAGCACAAGAAAGAAGAGCCACACGCTTGGAATGCGGAGCTGCTCCGCCCCTTTTACACTTAAGCATTCAGACTATTGAGATGTAATAAGAAATACCCTCTAGTTTGATTATCAAAGACACAGTTTTACAGTCTCCTAAATGATTGTTGTTCCTTTTCTATATGTTCTAAATCCCCCAGTGGGTGCCTTAGATGCGAATCCGTTTCGCCTAAGTTCAAAAAATCCTACCGAGTGGTGAGCAAGCCTCTCACTCGGAGGCTTAGTTGCGAATCTGTTTTGCCTAAGTTTGAAAAATCCTACCGAGTGGTGAGAAAGCTTCTCACTCGGGGGCTTACCTGCAGTCCAGTACTCGCCTAAGTTTGAAAAATCCTACCGAGTGGTGATCAAGCCTCTCACTCGGAGGCTTAGCTGCGAATCCATTTCGCCTAAGTTTGAAAAATCCTACCGAGTGGTGAGCAAGCCTCTCACTCGGGGGCTTAGCTGCAGTCCAGTACTCGCCTAAGTTTGAAAAATCCTACTGAGTGGTGAGCAAGCCTCTCACTCGGAGGCTTAGCTGCGAATCCGTTTCGCCTA
>NC_041384.1:111515889-111541456 GCF_002162155.2 Triticum dicoccoides | reverse complement strand
AGTACTCGCCTAAGTTTGAAAAATCCTACCGAGTGGTGAGCAACCCTCTCACTCGGGGGCTTAGCTGCAGTCCAGTACTCGCCTAAGTTTGAAAAATCCTACCGAGTGGTGAGAAACCCTCTCACTCGGGAGCTTAGCTGCAGTCCAGTACTCGCCTAAGTTTGAAAAATCCTACCGAGTGGTGAGCAACCCTCTCACTCGGGGGCTTAGCTGCAGTCCAGTACTCGCCTAAGTTTGAAAAATCCTACCGAGTGGTGACAATCCTCACACTCGGGGCTTAGCTACAGTCCAGTACTCGGCTAAGTTTGAAACACGTCCCTACCCGCAAGGACGATGAGGTGTAGGTCGACTACAACCTTCTCCTCGGAGCTACTGTAACGCCCTCGATGCGGCTATATCTCCCACGTGTCGAAGCACGACTTAGAGGCATAACCGCATTGAAAGCAATGTCGCAAGTGAGGTAATCTTCACGCAACCCATGTAATACATAAGGGAAAGAGATACATAGTTGCCTTACAATCGCCACTTCACACAATACATGAATAAAGCATTACAACATCCAAATACAGTCAAGGTCCGACTACGGAACCAAAATAAAAGAAGAACCCCAAATGCGACAAAGGTCCCCGATCGACCCCAACTGGGCTCCACTACTGATCAACTAGAACAAAACAACACAAAGGACAAGATCTTCAGCGAGCTCCTCCTGAGCTTGGTTGCGTCATCTGCACGGACTCATCGGCACCTGCAAACTGGTTTTGGAAATAACTGTGAGCCACGGGGACTCAGCAATCTCGCACCCTCGCGATCAAGACTATTTAAGCTTATGGGAAAGGTAAAGGTATGAGGTGGAGCTGCAGCAAGCGACTAGCATATATGGTGGCTAAACATACGCAAATGAGAGCGAGAAGAGAAGGCAAAGCACGATCGATAAACTACGATCAAGAAGTGATCCTAGAACAACCTACGTCAAGCATAACTCCAACACCGTGTTCACTTCTCGGAGAACGCCGGAAAGAGACCATCATGGTTACACACGCAGTTGACTCATTTTAATTAAGTTAAGGTTCAAGTTATCTACAACCGGATATTAACAAATTCCCATCTGCCCATAACTGCGGGCACGACTTTCGAAAGTTCAAATCCCTGCAGGGGTGTCGCAACTTAGCCCATGACAAGCTCTCACGGTCAACGAAGGAATAGACCTCCTCCCGAGACATTCCGATCAGACTCGGTATCCCGGTTCTTCAAGACATCCTCGACAATGGTAAAACAAGTCCAGCAAGACCACCCGCTGTGCCGACAAATCCCGATAGGAGCTGCACATATCTCGTTCTCAGGGCAGACCGGATAAGCTAAGCGTACAGGAGCCGATGTAATCCAAGTTGCCAAGGGATGGCCCTGCACGGTGCTCTGGGTTGGACCAACACTCAGAGGAGCACTGGCCCAGGGGTTTAAAATAAAGATGACCCTTGGGCTGGCCTAACCCAAGGGAAAAAGAGGCTAGGTGGCAAATGGTAAAACCAATGTTGGGCCTTGTCGGAGGAGTTTTATTCAAAGCGAACTGTCCAGGGGTTCCCATTATAACCCAACCGCGTAAGGAACGCAAAATCCGGGAACATAACACTGATATGACGGAAACTAGGGCGGCAAGAGTGGAACAAAACACCAGGCATAAGGCCGAGCCTTCCACCCTTTACCAAGTATATAGATGCATTAATTAAATAAGATATATCGTGATATCCCAACAAAATATCCATGTTCCAACATGGAACAAGCTTCAATCTTCACCTGCAACTAACAACGCTATAAGAGGGGCTGAGCAAAGCGGTAACATAGCCAAACAACGGTTTGCTAGGACAAGGTGGGTTAGAGGCTTGGTTCAACAATATAGGAGGCATGATAAGCAAGCGGTAGGTATCGCAGCATAGGCATAGCAAAAGAGCGAGAAACTAGCAAGCAAAGATAGAAGTGATATCGAGGGTATGATCATCTTGCCTAAGATCCCGCAAGGAAGAAGAACGAGTCCATGAAGAAGACAAATGGACGTAGACGAACGGGTCCTCACAACACGACGTTACCGGAGCCAACCCGAAGAAGCAACACCGGAAAGAAGCAAACAACACAGTAAAACATCCACCACAATAAACAGGACATGATGCACAACCAAGTATGATGCGTGTCCGGTTTAATGAAGCATGGCATGGCAAAATGCACAAACAATCCTACAAATTAAGTGGAGCTCAACATGCAACTCTGTTGCATATTGACGAAACACCACATGACTTATTTAGTTCTCTCTCGTTAGGTACTCCACAATATTAAATGTTGTTTAACATGGCAAGAGGTGAAACATAAAGGGATTATCTATCTAAACAATTTAAATGGGGCCGGATATAGCAAACAACAAATCCGATAAATCTCCATATGCATTAGTAAATTAATGCAAACAACAAATTAAACATTTTAATTGTTGTTATCATGATGCGGATGACATGAACAAGTTTATGCAATTTTTATTAAAAATTGACAAGAGCATTATGAAGCATTTGTCACCGTGGTGGAAAGGGAAGGGGTGCCACGGCAACGGTAACGAAAATGGTGCCACGGCAACGTTCTGGTTCCGGTAACTCGATTGAGAAACCGATGCAAAGGAGAAGTGTGCGGTTGCATGCAGAAGATGGTGGGGCGCTCCCGGATACCGGGTGTCCCACGAGTTGGCGACAAGGAAACGAGTGACAAATTGGACACAGTGCAAACATGAGCATCTCAAACATCGCAAGAATTCGTTCACGGACGTCGTCTCGGGGTTATACCTTCGAAGCGTGCGTTATCGGAGCGGTTCGAGTTCGATGCGGTGTAGGGTAAGTAGACTTTATCGGGACGTTCGTAGTCGAAGTAGTCGTTCTCGCATGCTCTAGGGTCGACGGGAGAGGTTCTCGCGATCTCGGCGACGGTAGTGGTACATGTTTATCGTTGCGCGAGTTTCCATAGATGTTCGGGGTCACAGCGAGGAACTTGATGCATTGTTGAACTGGGCGTCCGAGGAATCCCGCGTAGTCGTACATGAGTCGTAGTCGAACTTGATGGTTCCGCTACATGGTTCTTCGAAGACGGTAGTTGTTCTCGGTTCATAGACGAACTTGACGGACCCGAGGGCTCCGGCCATCGGGGTACTTGACGCAACACCGAGTAGTCGTACGTTTTGAAGAGGAACTTGGTGTATCCAAAATGAGCAAGGCAAAAACCCTTTGTTCAGCAGTGGTCGCACTTGGAAAAATCCATGAAGGCGTCCTTGGGCGTTCCTGGTTGTCGCGTCTTGGCAAAATGAAGGGGACATTGGCGTCCATGCAACCGGCAGCGAAGGTGCACGAAACCAGCGGCAGAGGACAAGCTGCAGCCGTGGTTCTCAATCGGCAATGACGGCAGGGGAGGACGCCTACGAATCGCGGGTGAAGCTTGGGCGTGGAAGGAGGGAGGCGAGGCAGAGCAGCAGCGCGAGGTGCAGCGATGTCATGGGGCGCAGGACTTGGACGCTGGCTGTAGAGAAGCTCGGGTAGGGGAAGCAGTCACCATGGGGGCCGGGAGGAGCTCTACTCCCCGCTGGCGTTGCAGGCTGCTGGTGGTGGAGACACACGGCGAGGTGGCTCCTAGCCACCATAGAGGAAGCACAGGACGGCGCTCGTCAGAGACGGGGAGGCGGCAGCGAGGCGGCAACACGGGGGCTTGCTGGACGGGCGCGAGGAAGGAGACACGCTTAGGAGTTCCTCTCCCTGGAGCGAGATGGGGCGCGAGCGCCATGGCCCGAGAGAGAGGCTGCAGGGAAGAGGAGAGCATCTCCGGTGCTCGGGGTCGAACTCACACGCGAGGGGAGAGGGTGAGGGCTCCTCAAGCAGAGGGAGATGGGGATGGCGCGGTCCTGGGAATCGAGAGGGAGAGGAGTGGGATCAAGGGAGATGAGGGAGATGAGGGAGTCGGGCTCCCTGGCGGCGCGAGAGAGAGATCGAGGAGAGCGAGGGAGAGGACGAGGTGAGGCTGGTCGGGCCTAGGGTTAGAGAAGCTGGTGGGGCGGCTGGGCCTTGGGCCACTGGTGCGGGTAGCCTAGGTGCAGATGGGCCGCGGGGATAGTGAGAGAGCTAGGCAGGTTGCAGCTGGGCTGGGAGGCCCATCCAGCTCTTCTCTCTCTCTCCCATCTCCTTCTCTTTACAAAAAAACAAAGAAATAAGAGAAGGGAAAAGAGAGAAGCGAAGGTTAGAGGAAGAATTTGGGCACGGGGATAATTTTCATGGACTCAGAAAAATGTGCACGGTCCGGGAAAATAGAAAAAGGTCAAGTTTGAAAGATTAAATTCAAATTCCTTTGAATTTAATTCAAAAGGTTGAACTAGGATAGGTTTTTCGAAGTGCCGAAAAATGTTGAGAAATTAGGTGGGGCTCCGGAAAATGATGAAAGGACATGTGGCAAAGTTAGAGGCCAAGAGTTGAAATAACAAAAGGCATTGGGATTTTTGCAAGTGTGTTAAGGTAATTCCACATAATTGGAATAATTACTATAGCTCTCTAAATATCGAGAGGGTAAGTTGTAAAGAGAATCACCATGTGAATTCCCTCGATTTAAATGGATCAAAGATCCATACCATTTGTTTAGTTGAGTTAAGAAAAATAAATGGCATGATGGCATGATGACATGATGCAATGCACATGATGCAAAGATGAAATGCAGCGGACCAAACAAAACACACGACGAAACCCGGAAACCCTGGAAGGCAACTGAAGCTCCGGTCTTGGGGCGTCACAACACTCCACCACTATGAGAGGATCTCGTCCCGAGATCTAGAATGGCACCGGAGGGAAAATGGAGGAGAAAGAGAAGAGGTAAAACTAAGTTGCTCCTTTGACAAATGAGTGAGACCAAAGAACCTTGAAAAAGGTTAAACCATTTCAAGAAAAGAATACAGCGCAGATAAATGAAGTTGAAAACACTCTGTTAGCAAAGAGGAACAAGGAAGAATAACTTTGGGCAGTACTCCGGTTGAGAAGGTTTGCAAGGCTTGATAAGGCGAAAAGAACTTGAACAAAAAGGACAGAACACTCATGTTGAATGGATAAGCACGAAAAGAACACGATCCAAAATGATGAGAGAAAAGAGCAACATGACAATGGCTCCGGAACAAAATAAAAGAAGATAGATAATTGAAATAAAAGAATGGAGATGAAAATGCCATCTTATGCCCCAAAAGAGCTTGAGAAGGCATCCTTAGGAGAAGGGTCGAATGGAGTTGTTGGAACACCAACAACGAAAAGATGAGCTTGATATGGTGTTAAGGAATACATCTCAAATTATGAGGTGGCAACCTGCCACTCACGGGAAAAGAATTGGATTGGTATGAACAAGGAGACGAGAAAGCTTATTTCACCGGAAGGATGAAAGAAGAACTTGGGTCATTTATAAGCACCATAATAGCAACAAACCTTAGAGAAGGCTTTAGATGAAATAGAACCCAAGATAACTCCAATGACGAGATTGATGGATTTAAAATACCTCATTCATGACAACATGTGAATTATGAAACATGAATTCAAATTATCAAGAATGACATAATACCACCTCCAATGATACGGAAGAAAGAATTGCACTCTGGATTACAATATGAAGAAAGCTTGAGCTTCTTAGAAAAAATCTCGATGAAAAACTTGGAGAAGAAATAACATCCTTTATGAACCAGCATGTAGAACCTTCATGAAGAACTCCGGTAAAACAAAAGAATAACAAAAATAAAGAGAAGTTCGAAACACAAGGTGAAACCTTGTAATGATTTAGATGGACTTCGTGATGAGATAAAGCGGAAAACTAGAACTCCGGAAAAGAAAGATGAAACAAATGAAGACGAGAATTTGATGAGCCTCCGGAATAGGAAATTGAGTTCACTCGATGAAACAAGAATGAGAATTACATTATGATTATCATTCACCAATTAAATTGATGACAACCAACGTATTTGGCATACTACTCATTCTCGTAAAAAGGATTAATATAGATATAGCGCAAACTTGAGAAGGTATTGAAGGAACCACCAGAAGAATTTGAAAAGCATGAATGCATTGATAAAGAAGAGAAATCTTGAACGAACCACCATAAGAATTGAAAATGAACGAAGAAAAGATAAAGAAACACCAGGAAGAATTAGCAAAGGAATGAAGATGCTTGAGAGAATTTAGAGGCAAGAGAACAAAGGGATCACGAACTGATTAGAGATTACTTGAACGAAGCACCGGTAAAATTGGAGAATGATAGATGAAAGCTGAGAATGAATAAACCTGAATTGATGGACTCCGGATAACAAACTGAGAAGACTCTTGAATTGCTTCGGATAGGTGAAAAGAATTTTTCACGATCAAAACAATTACGAGAGGATGGCAACAAACTAGAATCACGAATCTTGAAGAGAATGGAGCAAGATTAAAGAGAAACTCTTCTTCGGTCTTCAAAATCCGAGAATGACGACAGAAACACCACCATGAATTATTTAGACACTCTGGAATGAAGAATGGAAAGGTTGAGCCAACGATGAAAAGAATTTGAAAGGTCTTGGGGAAAGACATTTGACTGATGATGATTCATTCTTACGTCAAACTTCGAAATGGAATTTGAGGATAGCTACAGGAAAATAAGAAGAGTTAGGTAAGATCCTGGGAAAAGACCTGTGGGTTAGGGCCCACTCAAAAGAAACACCATTGAAATGATTTAAAAGAGAGGTTGCACCGGTTGAATTAAATGGCTTGAATGAAGTGACATCCTCGAAAGATCTTGAACGAAAGCAGAGTGGAAACAGGAATCTTCTGAGACATCTTCGGCACTCCGAAACAAATGAATAGCAAGAAATGACTGAATATGAGGTGCACCGGCAAGAGAAGGTATTTGAAACGAGGAAATGATATGATCAACAAAGCTTGAATTGGTTCCACCGGAGAAGAAAAAGAACGAATAATGGTGCACTAGAAACTCCGTTAAAATCTTCATGAGAATCACCGGATAAGAATATTGACGGAAAAAGGATGGAGAGACTTCACAAGAATAAAAGGATACTTGATAAAGAAATCTTAGTCCTTGAAGAAAAGGGTGGGTGGGCGGGAAAACAAAGGCAACTTGGAGACGGATGAAACAAACACCGTTGAGAAGAAATGATAATTGATCTTGCTGATGTTGAAATGATCGGATCCACCTGAAGAGAAAACAAGCCGGTGAAAAGGATTGACAAAACAATCTCGATGACCAAGAAGGATTGGTATTCACATCGGAGTATGAGAACAACATTAGAGAAGGTATGGAATCAACATTGGACTTCGAAGCAACTCGAATACCACAACTCCAAAACAAAACAAAGGATTGGCTTGCAAAATAAGCCAGAACAAACATATGATAGAGATTTTGTCTGAAGTTTTCGTGGTGGGGCCTACACGGGCTCGATCGTACAGCACCATCATGTACAAGGCAGTGCACATGACATATGAAGCGTCCCCGAGTGGGTATAGCCAGGGACTCTTTAAGACACAACAAGACCACTGTAAAACCAACCGTGGATAGGCGGACCACTAGACGTCGAACCCCAATTTCATATCATACATCTGACGGAAAGATATCCTAAGAGCTACTTGAATTCCCACTTATAAACTCCCGAAATTTTCCGGTTATGCAATCAGGTGTTGGGGATACAGGGGAAGCATAATATCTCACCCAAAACTAACAAATCCTACATCCAGCTGTATCCATCCTTCAACACATAACCAAGAAACGTTCGGAAATCATCTACCTCAACCTTCGAAAAGCATCCGTTATACGAGTTATGGCAATACTCCCGAACTCCCGCCCCAGTACTGGGTGGCGTCGAGGTTATCTCACCAACGAACTGCATAAAAGAGATTTTCGATGTCGGCATACTAAACTCAGGTATTCCAGAACTGCAACGATAAAATTATGACGACAACACCTCGGAGCTCAACTCCCCAGGACACTTCCACAAAACCCCTGACAGGAGGCACCAAGACAATGTTCTCTTCACAAAACCATCAGAATGATTCCAAGATACCCGCGTGATCCTAAATTTTTTTTAGTGAAATTTGAGAAGAGAAGAGTCAAAACTCTATGTCAGGATGCCTTACCAGAGCGATGAGGAGACTGGGAAGTAAAAAGAATTCCTAAACTCTCTGATATATAATCCTAAATGACTCAAAACATTTTTCTAGACAGAACTTGGCTGCTAAAAACAATCAAGCAATGGGGCTCCTAAGGTCGGGGAAGGCTCTGATACCAACTTGTAACGCCCTCGATGCGGCTATATCTCCCACGTGTCGAAGCACGACTTAGAGGCATAACCGCATTGAAAGCAATGTCGCAAGTGAGGTAATCTTGACACAACCCATGTAATACATAAGGGAAAGAGATACATAGTTGGCTTACAATCGCCAATTCACACAATACATGAATAAAGCATTACAACATCCAAATACAATCAAGGTCCGACTACAGAACCAAAATAAAGGAAGAACCCCAAATGCGACAAAGGTCCCCGATCGACCCCAACTGGGCTCCACTACTGATCAACTAGAACGAAACAACACAAAGGACAAGATCTTCAGCGAGCTCCTCCTGAGCTTGGTTGCGTCATCTGCATGGACTCATCGGCACCTGCAAACTGGTTTTGGAAATAACTGTGAGCCACGGGGACTCAGCAATCTCGCACCCTCGCGATCAAGACTATTTAAGCTTATGGGAAAGGTAAAGGTATGAGGTGGAGCTGCAGCAAGCGACTAGCATATATGGTGGCTAAACATAGGCAAATGAGAGCGAGGAGAGAAGGCAAAGCACGATCGATAAACTATGATCAAGAAGTGATCCTAGAACAACCTACGTCAAGCATAACTCCAACACCGTGTTCACTTCCCGGACTCCGCCGAAAAGAGACCATCACGGTTACACACGCAATTGACTCATTTTAATTAAGTTAAGGTTCACGTTATCTACAACCGGACATTAACAAATTCCCATCTGCCCATAACCGCGGGCACGGCTTTCGAAAGTTCAAATCCCTGCAGGGTTGTCCCAACTTAGCCCATGACAAGCTCTCACGATCAACAAAGGAATAGACCTCCTCCTGAGACATTCCGATCAGACTCGGTATCCCGGTTCTTCAAGACATCCTCGACAATGGTAAAACAAGTCCAGCAAGACCACCCGCTGTGCCGACAAATCCCGATAGGAGCTGCACATATCTCGTTCTCAGGGCACACCGGATAAGCTAAGCGTACAGGAGCCGAAGTAACCCAAATTGCCAAGGGATGGCCCTGCACGGTGCTCTGGGTTGGACCAACACTCAGAGGAGCACTGGCCCGGGGGTTTAAAATAAAGATGACCCTTGGGCTGGCCTAACCCAAGGGAAAAAGAGGCTAGGTGGCAAATGGTAAAACCAATGTTGGGCCTTGCTGGAGGAGTTTTATTCAAAGCGAACTGTCCAGGGGTTCCCATTATAACCCAACCGTGTAAGGAACGCAAAATCCGGGAACATAACACCGATATGACGAAACTAGGGCGGCAAGAGTGGAACAAAACACCAGGCATAAGACCGAGCCTTCCACCCTTTACCAAGTATATAGATGCATTAATTAAATAAGATATATCGTGATATCCCAACAAAATATCCATGTTCCAACATGGAACAAGCTTCAATCTTCACCTGCAACTAACAACGCTATAAGAGGGGCTAAGCAAAGCGGTAACATAGCCAAACAATGGTTTGCTAGGACAAGGTGGGTTAGAGGCTTGGTTCAACAATATAGGAGGCATGATAAGCAAGTGGTAGGTATCGCAGCATAGACATAGCAAAAGAGCGAGCAACTAGCAAGCAAAGATAGAAGTGATTTCGAGGGTATGATCATCTTGCCTGAGATCTCGCAAGGAAGAAGAACGAGTACATGAAGAAGACAAATGGACATAGACGAACGTGTCCTCACAACAAATACCGGAGCCAACCCGAAGAAGCAACACCGGAAAGAAGCAAACAACATAGTAAAACATCCACCACAATAAACATGACATGATGCACAACCAAGTATGATGCGTGCCCAGTTTAATGAAGCATGGCATGGCAAAATGCACAAACAATCCTACAAATTAAGTGGAGCTCAACATGCAACTCCGTTGCATATTGACGAAACACCACATGACTTATTTAGTTCTCTCTCGTTAGGTACTCCACAATATTAAATGTTGGTTAACATGGCAAGAGGTGAAACATAAAGGGATTATCTATCTAAACAATTTAAATGGGGCCGGATATAGCAAACAACAAATCCGGTAAATCTCCATATGCATTAGTAAATTAATGCAAACAACAAATTAAACATTTTAATTGTTTTTATCATGATGCGGATGACATGAACAAGTTTATGCAATTTTTATTGAAAGTTGACAAGAGCATTATGAAGCATTTGTCACCGTGGTGGAAAGGGAAGGGGTGCCACGGCAACGGTAACGAAAATGGTGCCACGGCAACGTTCTGGTTCCGGTAACTCGATTGAGAAACCGATGCAAAGGAGAAGTGTGCGGTTGCATGCAGAAGATGGTGGGGCGCTCCCGGATACCGGGTGTCCCACGAGTTGGCAACAAGGAAACGAGTGACAAATTGGACACAGTGCAAACATGAGCATCTCAAACATCGCAAGCATTCATTCACGGACGTCGTCTCGGGGTTATACCTTCGAAGCGTGCGTTATCGGAGCGGTTCGAGTTCGATGCGGTGTAGGAGAAGTAGACGTTATCGGGACGTTCGTAGTCGTAGTAGTCGTTCTCGCATGCTCTAGGGTCGATGGTAGAGGTTCTCGCGATCTCGGCGACGGTAGTGGTACATGTTTATCGTTGCACGAGTTTCCGTAGATGTTCGGGGTCACGGCGACGAACTTGATGCATTGTTGAACTTGGCGTCCGAGGAATCCCGCGTAGTCGTACACGAGTCGTAGTCGAACTTGACGGTTCCGCTACACGGTTCTTCGGAGATGGTAGTTCTTCTCGGTTCGTAGACGAACTTGACGGACCCGAGGGCTCCGGCCATCGGGGTACTTGACGCAACACCGAGTAGTCGTACGTTTTGAAGAGGAACTTGGTGTATCTAAAATGAGCAAGGCAAAAACCCTTTGTTCAGCGGTGGTCGCACTTGGCAAAATCCATGAAGGCGTCCTTGGGCGTTCCTGGTTGTCGCGTCTTGGCAAAATGAAGGGGACATTGGCGTCCATGCAACCGGCAGCCGAGGTGCACGAAACCAGCGGCAGAGGACAAGCTGCAGCCATGGTTCTCAATCGGCAATGACGGCAGGGGAGGACGCCTACGAATCGTGGGTGATGCTTGGGCGTGGAAGGAGGGAGGCGAGGCAGAGCAGCAGCGCAAGGTGCAGCAAAGTCATGGGGTGCGGGACTTGGACGCTGGCTGCAGAGAAGCTCAGGGTAGGGGAAGCAGTCACCATGGGGACCGGGAGGAGCTCTACTCCCCGCTGGCGTTGCAGGCTGCTGGTGGAGGAGACACGCGACAAGCTGGCTCCTAGTCGCCGTAGAGGAAGCAGAGGACGGCGCTCGTCAGAGACGGGGAGGCGGCAGTGAGGCGGCGACACGGGGGCTTGCTGGCCGGGCGCGAGGAAGGAGACACGTTTAGGAGTTCCTCTCCCTGGAGAAAGATGGGGCGCGAGCGCCATGTCCCGATAGAGAGGCTGCAGGGAAGAGGAGAGCATCTCCGGCGCTCGGGGTCAAACTCACACGCGAGGGGAGAGGGTGAGGGCTCCTCAAGCAGAGGGAGATGGGGATGGCGCGGTCCTGGGAATCGAGAGGGAGAGGAGTGGGATCGAGGGAGATGAGGGAGATGAGGGAGTCGGGCTCCATGGCGGCGCGAGAGAGAGATCGAGGAGAGCGAGGGAGAGGACAAGGTGAGGTTGGTCGGGCCTAGGGTTAGAGAAGCTGGTGGGGCGGCTGGGCCTTGGGCCACTGGTGCGGGTAGCCTAGGTGCAGATGGGCCGCGGGGATAGTGAGCGAGCTGGGCAGGTTGCAGCTGGGCTGGGAGGCCCATCCGGCTCTTCTCTCTCTCTCACATCTCTTTCTCTTTACAAAAAAACAAAGAAATAAGAGAAGGGAAAAGAGAGAAGAGAAGGTTAGAGGAAGAATTTGGGCACGGGGATAATTTTCATGGACTCAGAAAAATGTGCACGGTCCGGGAAAATAGAAAAAGGTCAAGTTTGAAAGATTAAATTCAAATTCCTTTGAATTTAATTCAAAAGGT
The DNA here is from genome assembly GCF_002162155.2 of Triticum dicoccoides. Lineage (NCBI taxonomy): Eukaryota > Viridiplantae > Streptophyta > Magnoliopsida > Poales > Poaceae > Triticum > Triticum dicoccoides. The sequence goes on along the minus strand of NC_041384.1, from coordinate 111,529,141 downwards.
TTGAACTAGGATAGGTTTTTCGAAGTGCCCAAAAATGTTGAGAAATTAGGTGGGGCTCCGGAAAATGATGAAAGGACATGTGGCAAAGTTAGAGGCCAAGAGTTGAAATAACAAAAGGCATTGGGATTTTTGCAAGTGTGTTAAGGTAATTCCACATAATTGGAATAATTACTACAACTCTCTAAATATCGAGAGGGTAAGTTGTAAAGAGAATCACCATGTGAATTCCCTCGATTTAAATGGATCAAAGATCCATACCATTTGTTTAGTTGAGTTAAGAAAAATAAATGGCATGATGGCATGATGACATGATGCAATGCACATGATGCAAAGATGAAATGCAGCGGACCAAACAAAACACACGACGAAACCCAGAAACCCTGGAAGGCAACTGAAGCTCCGGTCTTGGGGCGTCACAGCTACGCCACAAATACAGCATGCGCTCCATCCTCATCCGCAAGGACAATGAGGTGCATGTCGTCTGCAACCTTCTCTTCGGAGCTACACCACAAATACAACATGCGCTCCATCCTCCTCCGCAAGGACGAGGAGGCACAGGTCGACTGCAATCTTCTCCTCAGAGCTGCATCTCAAGTACAAAGATTATTCCAGGAGAAGAACAAGTTCCACTCGAAGGCAAACACAAGCATATTCAGAAGATAAACCAAGTTCAGATAAATCCTAAAGTTCCAGAATACGGATAAAAGTACTCGGGCATCAGGCCCGAATGAGTTTAATGGTTAAAAAATCACTCGGCATTCCGAGGCAAAGTTAAGGCGAGGTATAATGTTTGTTCACTCCGTAGGAGGAGGGCTTGCAGGCTCGACGAACTCATCCAGATCAATTCCGTCAATGATCCGAGTGGCAGCAACAATGAAGGTTTCCATGAAGGATTGGAAGTCATGCCTTTTGGTGTTGGCAACTTTGATCGCTGCCAGCTTCTCTTCTCGAGATTCTTTGTAGTGGACCCGAACCAGCGGCAGAGCCACATCAGCACCACATCGGGCAGAAGACTTCTTCCATTCCCGCACTCGACCAGGAACCTCATTGAGTTGAGTCATCAGGGACTCGAGGTCATTTTGAAGCGTTGCCCTTGGCCAAAGTGTTGTATCGACGCACGACACCACCACCTTCAGGCGAGTAAGATAGCTCGTAACACTGGCAACACGGGATTCCAGTCGAAGCACGTTCATGGCAGCCTCATCGCCGAGAGGAGAAAGGATGGGGTCCAAGCCTGTCTTGATCCGTCCAGTTTCATCTTCAAAGTTTTGGCAGAATTCTGCAGATTCAAGGAGTTAATTAGTCGACCGGTTCATGGTGACTTGCAAACAGTAAATCAGTCGGATAAAGAAAAGTACCTTCGAGCATAAGGAAGAGCTTCTTGGCGAGTGCTTTCAGATAAGCTTCCAGGTCGTTTCTCCTACGGGAAATGCCCTCCAGCTTCTCGTCTAGAGTCACCTTATCTTTCTACAGATGAGTCGCTTCTCGATTGGACTCGGCAAGAGACGTCTTCAGCTTGGTGATTTCCTCCTCTAGCGCACCAACCGAAGTGAGCTTCTTGTCAGCAAGTGCAGTCTTCTCCTGAGCCTCCTTTTGCGCAGCTGCAAGATCGAGGTCCTTCTTCGCCAGAGCCTGCCTCATTTTCTCTGCAAGACATACACTTGGGTCAGACAAAAGAACGAAGAGATAACTTGAGGGATGGTCAAGATAAACAGTCGACAGGATCGTTACCTTCCGTACTAGCTACTTCATCTTTAGCCTTTTTCAAGTTCTGATGGGCCAGCTCCAAGTCAAGGTTGAGTTGTCTCTGCTTTTCCTCGAATTTCAGCGAACTTGGAGATAAGCGCACAAGATTTCTACAATCAGTAAAAGATATGTCAATGGTTAATATCAAAGATCATTTGCTTCTGAGTGAATAAAACTTTAAGACTACTGCAAAATCAAACATTCTACGGTAGTCTCGGGGACTACACCCAGTGGGTGCACTTATCGTGCCCCCACTGGTTCAGATTCCACTCGACATGGTCTGCCCAGACCGAGTGGAAGAAGAAAAAAGAAGAAGAGAGAAAGACATACTCAGACCCCAACTGACTGCCACCAGTCGACTGAAGTCTCGGGGACTACATCTAGTGGGTGCACTTAGCGTGCCCCACTGGTTCAGATTCCACCCGACATGGTCCGCCCAGACCGAGTGGAAGAGTGAAGCAATAAAGATGTCAAACACCCAGTGGGTGCATAGATGCAAAGTGCAGAATAACATGAAGTTGCACGGAGAAAAGTTTTCAGGTAGCATATCCTAACAGAACAAGCAACAAGATAAGAGTCCAGTCGGAAGCCAACTTACCTAGACATTGGCTCGAAGGGCCGCACTGTCGTCATAAGCAGCCTGACTATTTTCGTGCACCACCTTCACTCGCTCCATCATTATGCCAGCTTGGCGAATGGCTTTTGCAGCGGCGTCTGCCTGACTTTCTGGAACGTGATGAGTGGTGAAGAATGGGATTGATAGTGCATACGCGGCAACTTGAAGTTCCGAGGCATGAGGCTGGACAGTTCAAGCAAACACTGGTGCAGTCAACGATGTGGGGCATTCACTCGATACTAGATCAGCGAAAGTAACAGAAGCCCGAGTCACATCTTCAGGCTGTTGAATCGCTGGCTCTGCCGCCAGCACCGATTGGGATGTCTTGCCAACTGACGCCTTCTTGTTCCTCCTAGGCCTCAGCAGCATGTCCTCGTCGTCATTTGGAAGTTCATTGACATTGGGAGGAGCTGCAAAAAGAATCAATTGCCAGAATTTAATCGACTGACAAAACGGCCGAGAAACTGAGGACATGATTACAAGAGTTGTACCCGGGTTGGAGGTGACTGCATCTTCCATTTCTTCATCTTCATCCCTATAAGCGGAAGTCCTGGAGGTAGCAGCACTGCAAATTTCAAGATTCAGTCGGTCATGTCTATCACGGTGGGACGATCAAAACTCGATTCGTACTAAACCAAGAAATCAGGTCCAACTATTACCCGGAAACAGTGGGAATGGCCACTTTGATCTTGGGCAAGGCTTTCTATGGTTTTCATGGCGCAGCTTTCGGTTGCTTTGGTGCCTTCTCAGTCGGCGCTAGAGAGGACGTTTGTCGGTGTCAAAACCGGCGGATCTCGGGTAGGGGGTCCCAAACTGTGCGTCTAAGGATGATGGTAACAGGAGGCGGGGGATGCAATGTTTACCCAGGTTCGGGCCCTCTCGATGGAGGTAATACCCTACTTCCTACTTGATTGATCTTGATGATATGAGTATTACAAGAGTTGATCTACCACGAGATCGTAGAGGCTAAACCCTAGAAGCTAGTCTATGATTATGATTGTTCTTGTCCTACGAACTAAACCCTCCGTTTATATAGACAACGGAGGGGGATAGGGTTACACAGAGTCGGTTACAGAGAAGGAGATCTACATATCCGAATCACCAAGCTTGCCTTCCACACAAAGGAGAGTCCCACCCGGACACGGGACGGAGCCTTCAATCTTGTATCTTCATAGTCCAACAGTCCGCCCAAAGTATATAGTCCAGCTGTCCGAGCACCCCCTAATCCAGGACTCCCTCAGTAGCCCTTGAACCAGGCTTCAATGATGATGAGTCCGACGCGCAGATTGTCTTCGACATTGCAAGGCGGGTTCCTTCTCTGAATACTCCATAGAAGATTTTGAACACAAGGATTGTGTTCGGCTCTGTAAAACAGATTCCATATACCACCATAGAGAGTATAATATTCCACAAATCTAATCTGCTGACAACTTTTCATAACGTGACATCCTGCCGTGGTCCGGTCATTACGAACCGTTTTTCCCAGCCTGTCACTGCACGTGTTGCGAGGCGGTTTTATTGGCATGTCTTGTCGAAGCAGAGATCGTGTTCCCCTTATCACGGGATTCTCATCAATACGGGTGTGGGTAACCCAATCGTGCTTGTTAGTATGACTCCTCGATTTTAGGCAAGTTCCAAATGGCCACGCGGAGGATGCTTGGTATTCACCCTCTTTATAAAGGGGCCAAGGCATGTCCTTTTCTTCTCGCGCTCGATCCTTCCCTTCCCCCACCTCAAGTTCCAACACCCAAGGCTCAGGCTAAGCGCTTCGGACCTTCAACCATGTCCGGATCCAACCTTCAAGGTCGGTGGATGGTCTCCTCTGTCACAGAGGAGGACATCAAGAAGCTAAGGGAAGCCAGGTATCTGACCGCCGAAATCTCGCACAGGCTGCCTGCTCAAGGGCATGTCATCCCTACTCCCGAACCCAACAAGAGTGTTGTATTTGTTTCCCACTTCCTTCGAGGGCTAGGCTTTAGTCTTGATCCCTTTGTTAGAGGGCTTATGTTCTATTACGGGCTCGATTTTCATGATCTAGCTCCAGATTCCATCCTTCACATCTCGTCGTTTATCGTCGTTGTCAGTGTCAAGACCGGCGGATCTCGGGTAGGGGGTCCCGAACTGTGCGTCTAGGCCGGATGGTAATAGGAGGCTAGGGACACGATGTTTTACCCAGGTTCGGGCCCTCTCGATGGAGGTAAAACCCTACGTCCTGCTTGATTAATATTGATGATATGGGTAGTACAAGAGTAGATCTACCACGAGATCGAAGAGGCTAAACCCTAAAAGCTAGCCTATGGTATGATTGTTGTGACGTATGTTGTCCTATGGACTAAAACCCTCCGGTTTATATAGACACCGGAGAGGGTTAGGGTTACACAAAGTCGTTTATAATGGTAGGAGATCTTCATATCCGTATCGCCAAGCTTGCCTTCCACGCCAAGGAAAGTCCCTTCCGGACACGGGACGAAGTCTTTAATCTTGTATCTTCATAGTCCAGGAGTCCGGCTGAAGGTATAGTCCGGCTATCCGAACACCCCCTAATCCAGGACTCCCTCAGTAGCCCCTGAACCAGGCTTCAATGACGACGAGTCCGGCGCGCAGATTGTCTTCGGCATTGCAAGGCGGGTTCCTCCTCCAAGTACTTCATAGAAGACTTTGAACACAAAGATAGTGTTCGGCTCTGCAAAATAAGTTTCCACATAGTGCCATAGAGAGAATAATATTTACACAAATCTAATCTGCTGACGTATTCCGTAGTGTGACACACCACGGCCAAGCCTTTATCCGAGTCGTTTCATTATCCCACCTCAGCGCGTCATGCGAGGCGGTTTCCTTGGCACGTCTTGTTAAAGCAGAGATCGTGTCCCCTTATTCCGGAATTCTCATCAATATGGGCGTGGGTAACCCAACCGCTTCTAGGACTCCTAGATTATAGGCAAGTCCAAATGGACACGGAGAGGACGCTTGATATTCACCCTCTTTATAAAGGGGACAAGGCTTTTATTTTTCCCTCCCGTGCTCAATCGAATCCTTCCCCCACCTCAAGCTCAAATGCCCGAAGTTCAGGTCAGGTGCTCCAAACCTTCAGTCATGTACGGATCTAGCCTTCAAGGCCGATGGGTGCCTTCCTCCGTCATGAAAGAAGACATCAAGAAGTTGAGGGAGGCCAGATATCTGACCGCCGAGATTTTGCATCGGCTGCCTCCCCGAGGGCAGGCCGTCCCCACCCCCGAACCCAACGAGAACGTCATGTTCGTCTCCCACTTCCTCCGAGGTCTAGGCCTTGCTCTGGATCCTTTCGTCAGGGGTTTGATGTTTTACTACGGGCTAGACTTCCATGATCTAGCTCCGGACTCCTTTCTTCATAACACGACATGCATTGTCATGTGCGAGGCCTTCCTCCTGGTTACCCCTCACTTTGGCCTATGGCTCAAGACCTTTGAAGTGAAGCTGAAGATGGTCGAGGGGCAACATGCAGCGTGTGGAGGTGCCTCAATACGCCAGATGACGGGAGCTCCGTGGCCCAAAGGTTCCATCCCAGAGGTGTCTGAATTGTGGCAACAGGAGTGGTTCTACATCACGGCTCCTAGAAGTGCCAAGTGGGCGGCCCCCCCTATTTTCCGCTCGGGCCCTCCACCACAGCTGATGTCATGGATCAGCAGAGGTCTGAGCTAGGGTGCAGCCAAGGACGTGCCTATACTGCAAAGCCGCATTTGAGATCTCTTCAATGGAGATTTCAGTTTCGTTGCGGTAATATAGGGTATGCTGGTTCATCAAGTCCAGCCTTGCAAACGCCAGCCTCTTCGCCTGTGGGAGTTCATTTCCTCGGCCTGACGCACGAGGAGATGTACAAGTCATTCTTCGGACCCCAGGTGGAGTGTCCGGAAATCACCGAGGACGTGGGCCTGAGTAGTAACCGCGCCGCCGAACAGGTAAGGCATCTTCCGACCGAACATACTATCTCTCCTTTGTTACGAAGTTATTTTTGAGAGTTCGCTTTTTGACCAGGACTGGCTAACAAAGGCGAAGTTGATTCGGTGTTCGGCCCCCCTCCCTGAGGGTTTGGAAAATCTGGTGTTGGAAAAGATGCTCCAGACCGCACCTTGCCTGGAGCCCTTGAAGGAAGATACTGTGGAGGATAATGCGAGCGGACGCGGGCCCCCAACGCTGCCCATTCTGGTCGAGGGAGGGAGCGTCTCCATGAAGGAAGATGACCAGAAGAGGAAAAGGACTGCGCCTGGGGATTCAGAAGCCGAAGCTTCCAAACGGGAGAAGAAGTCTCCCACAAAGGGTCCTACCTTGGGGCGCGCTGTTGCCGCACAAAGTCCACAGGGAGATCAATTCTCCCGTGAGTCGTAAGTGACCCGAAATACTTTAATAGTACAGATATGCCATCTTTTTCTTCTGAGAAAATAACCACCGCATATATTTTTCCAGTTCGGGCCTTAGCCCCTCTCAAATGAGCTCATCTTCGGGGGATCTTCTTCCAAAGATGATGGAGAGCGGAACGCCTCCTCCGGACTCCTCCGCTCCAGAAGCGGGCGACCCTGAAGTGTCGTCGCGGAGGGCCTCCCCGAGTCCGGTGAGACTAGAAGATAATCCCATTGACCCCCGAAGCTCCCAGTGTCCGGCTCCCGTAGAGAGCAGACAAAAGAGTCCGGCACCATATAGTGTGCGATCGGATGTTCTGAGGGAGTTGGTGGGGCGAGCGGCCATCTCAGATGAACACCGTGTGGTGATGAACACGGTGATGGAAAGAATATCGTCCACCGAAAGCGGATTGCATGAAGCTTTTATGAGTCTACTGACAGGCTTTGAGGTACGTAAAAGAATGTATGATAGTCCTGCACATGCTAGGTGTGCCCTGTATAGATAGTAGCCCCTGAGACTCTGGTTGTCGTCGGAAACGACGATGAACAGAGGATCATATTCCCAGGTAATAACCATACTGCCTCTATGTGCAGATGATGGAAGCTCCGGTGGCTAGCCGAACTAGTGAGTTTGCCCATTTAGAATGACAGTTGGATGCGGCAGACGCCGACATCGAGCTTGTTAACAAAAGGCTTGACGAGGCACAGGGTAAGTGTCATTATCTGGTAAACGCCACATAGGAAGAGCGGCACGATGCCAGTATCTTTAATATGTTGTGACTGCAGATGGAGCTGCCACTGTTGAAGCCTTGCGGGCAGAACTTGCCCGAGCCAAGGAACAAGCGAGGTTGGGTAATGCGGCTGATGTGAAGGCGGCCGAAGAGTTGCAAGCCGAGAAGGCCGCACATGGCGAGACCCGAGACAAGATGGCCAAGATGGCTATAGAATTAAAAGCTGCCGCCGACCGTTGCCGGGTTCTTGAAAAGGAAAACCAAGCGAAGGCATCGGACCTTGAGAAGGCTGCTGCCACGAAAAAGGACCTCCGCTCTGCTATGAGGGCAAAGAAGGAGGAGCTGCGGGAAGCCGGGGATATTGTAGCTGGGAAATCCTTTATGTTGCGGAGGAAGTTCGGAGATCCACGGTATGCCCCTTTGGATCGGCTGTGGAGTTCGGAGGATGTATATATGGATTTGACGGCGAGCGCTGCCGATGCGGCCAAGTATTTCCAGGGTTAGAGGGACCGTGAAGTAGACCAGCTGTTTTGGAGACAATTCCATTCTCGTGAGTGTCCGCTTTCATTGACTGACCAATTAGCCAAATGGGCCGAACTAAATAGGTTGTCCGGACTTTCCATGAGGTCTGTTGTGGACCAGCTGTGGCCGGAAAGGTCAAAACCGAACAGCTATTTCAGCTTGGTGCAGCAGTTCCTTGACGTGGTGCCGCGCATAAATGCGATGAAGAGGTCGGCGTGCATAGAAGGCGCATGGATGGCCTTTGCCCGTGTTAAAGCATACTGGGTGGAGATGGATGCTACCACAGTTGCAGCGCGGGATTCGGCCATAGGTCGAAGGGCTGCTGAGCACTACTTTGAAGAAGTTCTTGAGGGTGCTCGTTTGATAGAGACCAAGTGCTCAAAAAATATTATGCTTGAGTGATATGTAATCTCATTGTAAGCAAAATGTTTTTATAAATTTTTATAAGGCTATTTTTATACTTTTGCCTGAAAGTAATATGATGCCTCCTGGGCGGCCGTTTATGTATACACGTGTATAACCTGAAATATTGCAGCTGTTGGCTTCAACCCTCACGCATATAATGCGGAGGTGCTCGCAAAAACACGCATTCACACTTAACCCAAAGTCTTGGTCCTATTAAGTAGGTGATAGCGGAGCGAGCGAGGCAACAGAACTATAATACTTTAGCACTTTCACTCCGCACTCTCCCGATCTCGGGGTGCGTACATGCCTGGCCAGAAAACGACCCTTCGTTAAGGTGGAGGAATTCTAACGTTCCCACAGGTCATCGAGTGGTTGACCAGTCTCACGCTATATCATGATAGTCAGTTTTTGGCTTTCTCTACTGAGGTGCTCGTCCGGATGATCCAGGGCACAATCGCAGTAGTTCTCCTGGTGGTACCTTAGCCGGTAAAGCGGAACATAAGGCACCAAAACACAGGAGCCGGGCAAACCCAACATTTGACCAAAGACAATGATTCGGAGCTGATGCATATAGGGCCAAACTCGTGACGCCGAACACTCCCTAAGGTGCTCGGTCTTTGTGGTATAAACCGGGCCTAAATAATGGCCTTTGTAAGAAGCCCCTTGTGTCCAGGTACGCGCATTGTTCTGGTGTGGCCACATGCCAAGACGTCAGCATCCTTCTCAACGGTGGATATGTATCAACAAGAGACAGTAAAGAAGGTTTACGCAGGGTCTTAATCTAAAAAGAATCCTTGGAGCGGGTCCCTGCTGCACGTCTGCGCCTGTGTCTCCGTTGTGCCGTATCCTGGACGGGTGTAGCACGATGATCGTCTGTAAAAGAGAGGAGTTTAGGTGAAAAAGTTGTCGTGCAAAAAGATAGTTTGTTTAAATAAACCATGTACAATTCAAGATGAGAAGAAATTGCCACTTGTGTGCGCGTGTTGAGCCCCTTGTATTGACGAATAGGGGTGTGACCATTTATTCGGGATAAGTAGCGGCGCCGGACTCGATTAGTTGTGTCTAAGGTCTTGACGACCTATTGGACGCTTTCTGGTCCGGGCGCCTTTAGTGTGCGCCTGCCAAGGCAGTCTCACTCTCTTCGGCGCGCAGAGATCGCTTGATATTTCCGTGCACTGTAATGATGCTACGTGGACCGGGCATCTTGAGTGTGAGGGAGGCGTAGTGTGGTATTGCATTAAAGCGAGCGAAAGCTTCTCGTCCGAGCAGTGCTTGATAGCCACTTTGAAACAGAGCGATGTGGAAAGTTAAATGCTCGCGACGGAAGTTATGGGGAGCCGAATATAACTTGTAGTAGGAGGGAGCCCGTACAACGAGCCCATGGGCCTGGTGTTACTCCTTTAAAGTTAGTATTGCTATGGCGAATTTGTGTTGGGTCTAACCCCATCCCGCGGATTGTATCCTGATATATTAGATTTAGGCTACTTCCGCCGTCCATCAAGACTCGTGTGAAGTGATATCCGCCAATTACTGGGTCTAATACCAGGGCAGCCCATTCTGCGTGTCGGATACTTGCTGAGTAATCACGATGTTCAGTGATCAGTTGAGACGACCAGTGGCAGGACTTCACGGTGGCAGGCACTTGGGTATATTTTCCTAGGACTGTGCATTGTTTTTTCCCTTGATCACGTGTAACACGTTTACTGTTTTGACTTCTGTTGGAAATTTCTTTTGTTCCCCCGTGTCTTGCTTGGGGGGTTCGTCCTCGTCTTCACTTGGTGTATCCTCCCCCTTGTGTACAACGTTGAGCTTGCCGGACTGCTTGAAGACCCAACATTCTCTATGGGTATGATTAGCAGGTTTACCAGGGGTACTGTGAATCTAACATACCTGGTCCAGAATTTTGTTGAGGCTCGACAATTCATCTCTGGCCGAGAGCTTTTGAATCCGGCATTTACTGTCGTGCCCTTCGTGCTGTCTTCTTTATTCTGGCGTTTCTTATTGCTGTTGCGCCGTGATTTCCCATTTCCATCTCTAACTTCAGATGTACTGGGGTCACTGGTGCTGCATCTGGCTAGCCAGCTGTCCTCACCCGCGCAAAAGCGGGTCATGAGGTTTGTTAATGCAGCCATCGTTCTCGGCTTATTTTGGCCGACGTGTCTGGCGAGCCATTCGTCACGGACGCTATGCTTGAAAGCTGCTAAGGCTTCGGCGTCCGGACAGTCGACAATCTGGTTCTTTTTAGTAAGAAACCTGTTCCAAAGCTTTCAGGCTGACTCTCCAGGCTGTTGAGTTTTATGACTCAAATCGTCCGCATCCGGAGGTCGGACATAAGTTCCTTGAAAATTTGCCCAAAAGGCGTCTTCGAGCTCTTCCCAACTTCCAATGGAGCTTTCTGGGAGGCCTTTGAGGCAGTGACGAGCTAGCCCTTTGAGCTTGAGGGGTAAGTACTTGATGGCGTGGAGATCATCTCCTCGAGCCATATGGATGTGAAGGATGTAGTCCTCAATCCAGACCCCACGGTCTGTTGTTCCGTCGTATGCCTCTATGTTTACGGGCTTGAACCCCTCTGTAAATTCATGGTCCAGCACCTCATCGGTGAAACATAGGGGGTGTGCGGCACCCCTATAGCTGGGTGTACCGCGTTGTTCGGATGTTTGTTGTGTTGCATTGTATGCTGGGGCGCGCTTGCATGGTCCATAGATGGATCTTGTTGCACCGTCCTTTGGGTGCGAGCCCTCGCATGGGTCGCGTATTGTATTGTGAGCGGCGTTGTATGCCGCTCTGTGTTGGTAGAGGGGTCGTCTATCCGACCAGGTGCCTGCTTTGATATTTGGTTGTGGGGGGTCTGAAGCCTCCTCATCGAATTCGGCCAGCAGCTTCTGCTTTGGGTAGCTCTTGGAGGGGTGATTGTCGCCGTACCTTGCTGCAGTGTTGAGTATTTTACTCCATCTGATTTTGAGTGTGTCTTGCGTGGCCTTGAGCCTTTGCTTCTGCTTTTTAAGACTCCTCGCGGTGGCAACAAGCCTTTTACAGGCAGTCTGCTGCTCCGGGTGCCTGTCCGGCGTTATGTCGTCTGGACCATTATCCTTGATAGGATTTGTTTGTTCGGTTGGATTATCCGAATTGCCGTTGTCCGGCAGCGGTTCACCCTGCTCCAGCGTTGGGTCTGTGTGATTGCTATTTCTGTCGAGGCGGGATTTGGGGCGGCGCTTGCGACGCCGCTTTGGCTGCTTTTCAAGGGAACAAGCCTTTGGTGTGTCCTTCCGCTCCTCGTCGTCATCTTTTGGTGCATCCACCATGTATACGTCATATGACGAGGTGGCATTCCAGGGCCCAATAGGCGCTGGTTCTTCATGATCTCCTTCATCGGCGTCCATACCGTCGATGTCTTCGGAGTCGAAGTCGAGCATGTCAGTTAAATCATCGACAGTGGATACAAAGTGGGTGGTGGGTGGGCTTTGAATTTCTTCATCGCCCGAATCCCAACCTTGCTGACCGTAGTCCGGCCAGGGCACTCCTGATAAAGAGAGAGATTTCAGTGTCTTCAGAATATCGCCGAAAGGCGAGTGCTAAAAGATGTCTGCGGCAGTAAACTCCATGATCGGCGTCCAATCAGATTCGATCGGCAGGGGCGCAGAGGATTCGGAGTCCGGAGAGGAGTCCGGCTCCTTGGAGTCACGAGTCTCGCAGAGTACGGGGTTGGTGTTCGGCTCAATCGCCGTTGGGATCGCAGCCCCCGAGGTGGCGTCCAACCGCCCATCCTCGATCAGCGCAGTTGGCTCCGAATTAAGGGTCGAAGCTGATGCGGGTGCGGCCTCCAGGGCACTGTTCGGCGGTAGAGCTAGATCATGCTCGTCGGGACAGTGCGGCGCGCTTGGCAGTGGCTCTAATCCGTCGAAGATCAAGTCCTCGCAGATGTCAGCCGTGTAGTTTAAACTTCCAAATCTCACCTGACGGCCAGGGGCGTAGCTTTTGATCTGCTCCAGACGGCCAAGTGAATTGGCCCGCAGTGCGAAGCCGCCGAAGATGAAGATTTGTCCGGGGAGGAAGGTCTCACCCTGGACTGCATCGCTATTGATGATCGTAGCAGCCATCGAGCCTGGCGGCGGCGACACAGAGGAACTCTCAATGAAAGCACCAATGTCGGTGTCAAACCCGGCGGATCTCGGGTAGGGGGTCCCGAACTGTGCGTCTAGGCCGGATGGTAACAGGAGGCAAGGGACACGATGTTTTACCCAGGTTCGGGCCCTCTCGATGGAGGTAAAACCCTACGTCCTGCTTGATTAATATTGATGATATGGGTAGTACAAGAGTAGATCTACCACGAGATCGAAGAGGCTAAACCCTAGAAGCTAGCCTATGGTATGATTGTTGTGATGTATGTTGTCCTACGGACTAAAACCCTCCGGTTTATAAAGACACAGGAGAGGGTTAGGGTTACACAAAGTCGGTTATAATGGTAGGAGATCTTCATATCCATATCGCCAAGCTTGCCTTCCACGCCGAGGAAAGTCCCTTCCGGACACGGGACGAAGTCTTTAATCTTGTATCTTCATAGTCCAGGAGTCCGGCTGAAGGTATAGTCCGGCTATCCGAACACCCCCTAATCCAGGACTCCCTCAGTCGTGTGTGAGGCCTTCCTTCGCATCACCCCACACTTCGGCTTATGGCTCAAGACCTTCAATGTGAAGCCGAAGACGATCAATGGGTGACACGTAGAATGCGGAGGTGCCATAATAAGCAAAGGCGCCAATGCTCTATGGCCAAAGGGTTCCTTCCCGGAGGTGTCCAACTTATGGCAGTGGGAGTGGTTTTACATCACAGCTCCCCGAGGTACAAAGTGGACAGCTGCCCCC
>NC_041384.1:111437927-111515723 GCF_002162155.2 Triticum dicoccoides | reverse complement strand
GTCATGGGTCAACAAGGGGCTGGACTGGGGGCCAGTTAGTGACGTGCTGACATTGCAAAGTCGCATCTGAGATCTCCTCAAGAGGGATGTCAGTCTTGTCAAGGTAATGCAAGTTATGCTAGTTCGTCGGGTCCTGCCATGTCAACGTCGATCTCTCCGTATGTGGGAGTTCAACCCGGAAGGACCGCAAACTATTCAGAAATTCTTCGACGTGACGCTCGAAGATATGTATGGATTGTTCTTCGGATCACGAATAAAGTGTCCGGACACCACTGAGGATGCAGGTCTCAACTGCAACCGTTTAGATACCCACGTAAGTAATTCTGCGGCCGAACATGCTGTCTTTTTATTTGTCATAACATCATTCTGAAAAAATCGCTCTCGGCCAGGACTGGATAAGAAAGGCGGAGAGGATCAGGTGTTTGGCCCCCCTTCCCAAAGGCTCACCGGATCCTGTACTAGCCAGGATGCTTGAGCACGCACCTTATCAAGTGCCATCCGGGGAAGATAAAGGGAGGAATAAAGAAGCCGAAAGCGGGCTTCACACATCACTCATCCAAACTGGGGGAATTAGTGTCTCTACGAAGGAGGATAATCGGGGAGAAGAATCTAGAATCCCCTCTCCCCAAGGAAGGAAAAGGACCGCCTCTGAAGACTTGGAAAAGAAGGTTTCCAAACGAGGGAAGAAACCTTCACTAGTGGGCCCTGTCCCGGAGGGCGTCCTTACCGCACAGTGCCCGCAAGGGGGCCAGCCCTCCACCGAGCTGTAAGTGAACAAGAGTACTTTGGTAAATATATGCTTCTTTATCTCTTAACACGGGCAATAACCGAGACATATATCCTGCAGTCCGGCTCGTAGCCCTTCTCGACAAAGTTCGTCTTCGGGGGATCTTCTTCCGAAGATGATGGAGAGCGAAACGCCTCCCCCTGTCTCCCCACCTGCTGGGGCGGATGACCCTGAGGTGTCATCAAAGAGGATTTCTCCTGATTCGCCAAGGCCAGAAGGTAACCCTTCGGCCACCCGAAGTCCGGAGTATTCGGCTCCTATGGAGAGCAACAGAAAGAGTGCGGGACTGTCCGGTGCACAATCGGATGCGCTGATGGATCTTTTGGAGCAAGCGGCTATCTCAGAGGCGCATTGTACTTTAATGGGTACGGTGGTTGAGAGGATTTCATCCGCCAAAAGTGGGTTGCTTGAAGCTTTTACGAGCCTGCTAAGAGGCTTTGAGGTACGCAAAGTAATATATAAAAATTTTGACGGTACCTGCTACCTCTTGAGCACTATGTTGGTTTTCCCCGAAGAGGAAGGGATGATGCAGCAAAGTAGTGTAACTATTTCCCTCAATTTTTGGGAACCAAGGTATCATTCCAGTAGGAGGCTACGCGCGAGTCCCTCGTACCTGCACAAAACAAATAAATCCTCGCAACCAACGCGATAAGGGGTTGTCAATCCATACACGGCCACTTACGAGAGTGAGATCTGATAGATATGATAAGATAATATTTTTGGTATTTTTATGATAAAGATGCAAAGTAAAATAAAAGCAAAGTTGAAAGCAAAGAAAATAACTAAGTATTGGAAGATTAATATAATGAAGATAGACCCGGGGGCCATAGGTTTCACTAGTGGCTTCTCTCAAGAGCATAGGTATTCTACGGTGGGTGAACGAATTACTGTTGAGCAATTAACAAAATTGAGCATAGTTATGAGAATATCTAGGTATGATCATGTATATAGGCATCACGTCCGAGACAAGTAGACCGACTCCTGCCTGCATCTACTACTATTACTCCACTCATCAATCGCTATCCGGCATGCATCCAGAGTATTAAGTTCATGAAAACAGAGTAACGCCTTAAGCAAGATGACATGATGTAGAGGGATAAACTCATGAAATATTATGAAAACCCCATCTTGTTATCCTCGATGGCAACAATACAATATATGCCTTGCTGCCCCTACTGTCACTGGGAAAGGACACCGCAAGATTGAACCCAAAGCTAAGCACTTCTCCCATTGCAAGAAAGACCAATCTAGTAGGCCAAACCAAACTGATAATTCAAAGAGACTTGCAAAGATAACCAATCATACATAAAAGAATTCAGAGAAGATTCAAATATTGTTCATAGATACACTTGATCATAAACCCACAATTCATCGATCTCAACAAACACACCGCAAAAACAAGATTACATCGAATAGATCTCCACAAGAGAGGGGGAGAACATTGTATTGAGATCCAAAAAGAGAGAAGAAGCCATCTAGCTAATAACTATGGACCCGTAGTTCTGAGGTAAACTACTCACACTTCATCGGAAGGGCTATGGTGATGATGTAGAAGCCCTCCATGGTGGATACCCCCTCCGGCGGAGCTCCGGAACAGGCCCCAAGATATGATCTCGTGGATACAGAAAGTTGCAGTGGTGGAATTAGGGTTTTGGCTCCGCATCTGATCATTTGGGGGTACGTAGGTATATATAGGAGGAAGGAGTACGTCGGTGGAGCAACAGGGGGCCCACGAGGGTGGAGGGCGCGCCTGGGGGGGGTAGGTGTGCCCCCTACCTCGTGGCCTCCTCCTTTGTTTCTTGACGTAGGGTCCAAGTCTCCTGGATCATGTTCGGTGAGAAAATCACGTTCCCGAAGGTTTCATTCCGTTTGGACTCCGTTTGATATTCCTTTTCTTCGAAACCCTAAAATAGGCAAAAAAAACTTCAATTTTGGGCTGGGCCTCCGGTTAATAGGTTAGTCCCAAAAATAATATAAAAGTGGATAATAAAGCTCAATAATGTCCAAAACAGTAGATAATATAGCATGGAGCAATCAAAAATTATAGATACATTGGAGACGTATCAAGCATCCCCAAGCTTAATTCCTGCTCGTCCTC
The DNA here is from genome assembly GCF_002162155.2 of Triticum dicoccoides. NCBI lineage: Eukaryota > Viridiplantae > Streptophyta > Magnoliopsida > Poales > Poaceae > Triticum > Triticum dicoccoides. The sequence goes on along the minus strand of NC_041384.1, from coordinate 111,512,838 downwards.
GAGTAGGTAAGTGATAAAAACAGAATTTTTGATGCGGAGTGCTACTTGGCATAATTTTAATGTAATTATTATTAATTGTGGTATGAATATTCAGATCCGAAACATTCAAGATAAGATTTCATATTGACATAAAAATAATAATACTTCAAGCATACTAACTAAGCAATTATGTCCTCTAAAAATAACATGGCCAAAGAAAGTTCATCCCTACAAAATCATATAGTTTAGTCACGCTCCATTTTCGTCACACAAGAATGCTCTCATCATGCACAACCCCGATGACAAGCCAAGCAATGGTTTCATACTTTAGTAATCTCAAACCTATAAACTTTCATGCAATATATGAGCGCGAGCCATGGATATAGCACTATGGGTGGAATAGAATATAATGAGGTGGTTATGAGGAGAAGACAAAAAAGGAGAAAGTCTCACATCAACGAGGCTAATCAATGGGCTATGGAGATGCCCATCAATATATGTTAATGCAAGGAGTAGGGATTGCCATGCAACGGATGCACTAGATCTATAAATGTATGAAAGCTCAATAAAAGAAACTAAGTGGGTGTGCATCCAACTTGCTTGCTCACGAAGACTTAGGGCACTTGAGGAGGCCCATTGTTGGAATATACAAGCCAAGTTCTATAATGAAAATTTCCCACTAGTATATGGTGACAAAACAAAAGACTCTCTATCATGAAGATTATGGTGCTACTTTGAAGCACAAGTGTGGCAAAGGATAGTAACATTGTCCCTTCTCTCTTTTTCTCTCATTTTTTGGGCCTTTCTCTTTTTTATGGCCTTTCTTTTCCCCTTTTTTTATTTCCTCACTTGGGACAATGCTCTAGAAAATGATGATCATCACACTTCTATTTATTTACAACTCAATGATTACAACTCGATGCTAGAACAAGATGACTCTATATGAATGCCTCCAGCGGTGTACCGGGATATGCAATGACCCAAGAGTGACATGTATGAAAGAATTATGAACGGTGGATTTGCCACAAATACTATGTCAATTACATGATCATGCTAAGCAATATGACAATGTTGAATGTGTCATGATAAACGAAATGGTGGAAAGTTGCATGGCAATATATCTCGGAATGGCTATGGAAATGACATAATAGGTAGGTATGGTGGCTGTTTTGAGGAAGATATAAGGAGGTTTATGTGTGAAAGAGCGTATCATATCATGGGTTTGGATGCACCGGCGAAGTTTGCACCAACTTCAATGTGAGAAAGGGCAATGCACGATACCGAAGAGGCTAGCAATGATGGAAGGGTGAGAGTGTGTATGATCCATGGACTCAACATTAGTCATAAAGAACTCACATACTTATTCCAAAAATCTACAAGTCATCAAATACCAAGCACTACGCGCATGCTCCTAGGGGGATAGATTGGTAGGAAAATACCATCGCTCGTCCCCGACCGCCACTCATAAGGAAGACAATCAAATAACACCTCATGTTTCAAATTTGTTACATAACATTTACCATACATGCATGCTACGGGACTTGAAAACTTCAACACAAGCATCTCTCAAATTCACAACTACTCAACTAGCATGACTTTGATATTATTACTTCCATATCTCAAAACAATCATCAAGCATCAAACTTCCTTAGTATTCAAAACACTCATAAGAAAAAATTTACCAATCTTGAACTCCTAGAATATTAGGATTATTTAAGCAAATTACCATGCTATTTAAGACTCTCAAAATAATCTAAGTGAAGCATGAGAGATCAATAGTTTCTACAAAACAAATCCACCACCGTGCTCTAAAAGATATAAGTGAAGTGCTAGAGCAAAACTGTATAACTCAAAAAGATATAAGTGAAGCACCTAGAGTATTCTAACAAATACCAAATCATGTATGGCTCTCTCAAAAGGTGTGTACAGCAAGAATGATTGTGGTAAACTAAAAATCAAAGACTCAAATCATACAAGACGCTCCAAGCAAAACACATATCATGTGGTGAAGAAAAATATAGCTCCAAGTAAAGTTACCGATAGAAGTAGACGAAAAGAGGGGATGCCTTCCTGGGCATCCCCAAGCTTTGGCTTTTAGGTGTTCTTAGATTAACTTGGGGGTGTCATGGGAATCCCCAAGCTTAGGCTCTTGCCACTCCTTGTTCCATAATCCATCAAATCTTTACCCGAAACTTGAAAACTTCACAACACAAAACTTAAAGTAGAAAATCTCGTGAGCTCCGTTAGCGAAAGAAAACAAAAGACCACTTGAAGGTAATGTAATGAACTCATTCTTCATTTATATTGGTGTTAAACCTACTGTATTCCAACTTCTCTATGGTTTATAAACTATTTTACTAGCCATAGATTCATCAAAATAAGCAAACAACACAAGAAAAACAGAATCTGTCAAAAACAGAACAGTCTGTAGTAATCTGTAGCTAGCGCAAGATCTGGAACCCCAAAAATTCGAAAATAAATTTCTGGCCGTGAGGAATTTATCTATTAATCATCTGAAAAAATAATTAACTAAATAGAACTTTCCAAATAAAAATGGCAGCAGTTCTCGTGAGCGCTAAAGTCTCTGTTTTTTACAGCAAGATATCAAGACTTTCCCCAAGTCTTCCCAACGGTTCTACTTGGCATAAACACTAATTAAACACAAAAACACAACCTAAACAGAGGCTAGATAAATTATTTATTACTAAACAGGAGAAAAAAGCAAGGAATAAAAATAAAATTGGCTTGCCTCCCAACAAGCGCTATCGTTTAACGCCCCTAGCTAGGCATAAAAAGCAAGGATAGATCTAGGTATTGCCATCCTTGGTAGGCAATTCTTCAATGAGACATCTACCATTTTTAGGAATTTCCTTCTTTTTATTTATTATCAAACTTTTAGGCACAATATCAAAAAATTCATTTGTAACAAATGGTTCCTTAATGATAGCAAAAAGATTGGGATGAATACTTATATTTTTGAGATCCGCAATTTCCTTACTAGAGGATTCACCCTTATTTTTAGGAACGTACATAAGCTTGGCAATTTTAGTGGGAGGACTTGGAGTATTCTTTACGGAAGAAAAAGTGGTTCCTAAGTTGGTAATAATATCCTCAAGTTTATCGATCCTAGTGGAATCATGATTTATTTTCTCATTAACTATGGGTTCCTTCTCTTTAATATTTTTCAAAGTGACTCCTACTTTAGATCCATATTTAGAGATTCGGTTGTGGATCTTTTTATCCAAATTTTCAATTAACTCTATGGTGGCAACCTTATTTTCAATGATTTCGAGCCTTTGCATTACATGCTCCAAAGTTAATACAGTTCCATTAACCAAAAGAGGGGGTGAGCCAAATAAATCTATCATAGCATTATAAGAATCAAAAGTATGGCTACCCAAGAAGTTCCCTCCGGTAATAGTATCAAGGACATATTTGTGCCAAGGAGTAGCGCCTACATAAAAATTGCGAAGAAGAACGGAAGTGGATTGCTTCCTGGTAGATCTATTTTGAGCATTGCAAATTCTATGCCAAGCGTCTTTTAGATTTTCTCCCTCCCTTTGCTTAAAATTTAGAATTTCATTCTCGGGAGACAACAGAGAAGATAAGAGACTAGCCATAACGACAAGCAAATGAAAAAGAGGCAATAGAGCAAGAGAGCGAGGAAAGAGATATAGAGAGCGAATAAAACGGCAAGGGTGAAGTGGGGGAGAGGAAAACGAGAGGCAAATGGCAAATAATGTAATGCAGGAGATAAGGATTGTGATGGATACTTGGTATATTGACTTTTGCGTAGACTCCCCGGCAACGGTGCCAGAAATCCTTCTTGCTACCTCTTGAGCACTGCGTTGGTTTTCCCCGAAGAGGAAGGGATGATGCAGCAGAGTAGCGTAAGTATTTCCCTCAGTTTTTGAGAACCAAGGTATCAATCTAGTAGGAGGCTACGCGCGAGTCCCTCGTACCTGCACAAAACAAATAAATCCTCGCAACCAACGCGATAAGGGGTTGTCAATCCCTACATGGCCACTTACAAGAGTGAGATCTGATAGATATGATAAGATAATATTTTTGGTATTTTTATGATAAAGATGCAAAGTAAAATAAAAGCAAAGAAAATAACTAAGTATTGGAAGATTAATATGATGAAGATAGACCCGGGGGCCATAGGTTTCACTAGTGGCTTCTCTGAAGAGCATAGATATTCTACGGTGGGTGAACGAATTACTATTGAGCAATTGACAGAATTGAGCATAGTTATGAGAATATCTAGGTATGATCATGTATATAGGCATCACGTCCGAGACAAGTTGACCGACTCCTGCCTGCATCTACTACTATTACTCCACTCATCGACCGCTATCCAGCATGCATCTAGAGTATTAAGTTCATGAAAACAGAGTAACGCCTTAAGCAAGATGACATGATGTAGAGGGATAAACTCATGCAATATGATGAAAACCCCATCTTGTTATCCTCGATGGCAACAATACAATACGTGCCTTGCTGCCCCTACTGTCACTGGGAAAGGACACCGCAAGATTGAACCCAAAGCTAAGCACTTCTCCCATTGCAAGAAAGACCAATCTAGTAGGCCAAATCAAACTGATAATTTGAAGAGACTTGCAAAGATAACCAATCATACATAAAAGAATTCAGAGAAGATTCAAATATTGTTCATAGATAGACTTGATCATAAACCCACAATTCATCAATCTCAACAAACACACAGCAAAAAGAAGATTACATCGAATAGATCTCCACAAGAGATGGGGAGAACATTGTATTGAGATCCAAAAAGAGAGAAGAAGCCATCTAGCTAATAACTATGGACCCGTAGGTCTGAGGTAAACTAATCACACTTCATCGGAAGGGCTATGGTGATGATGTAGAAGCCCTCCGTGATGGATACCCCCTCCGGCGGAGCTCCGGAACAGGCCCCAAAATGGGATCTCGTGGATACAGAAAGTTGCGGCGGTGGAATTAGGGTTTTGGCTCTGTATCTGATTGTTTGGGGGTACGTAGGTATATATAGGAGGAAGGAGTACGTCGGTGGAGCAATAGGGGTCCACAAGGGTGGAGGGCGCTCCTAGGGGTTAGGCGCGCCCCCCTACCTCATGGCCTCCTCTGTTTCTTGACATAGGGTCCAAGTCTCCTGGATCATGTTCGGTGAGAAAATCACGTTCCCAAAGGTTTCATTCCGTTTGGACTCCGTTTGATATTCGTTTTCTTCGAAACCCTAAAATAGGCAAAAAAAACTGCAATCTTGGGCTGGGCCTCCGGTTAATAGGTTAGTCCCAAAAGTAATATAAAAGTGGATAATAAAGCCCAGTAATGTCCAAAACAGTGGATAATATAGCATGGAGCAATGAAAAATTATAGATACGTCGGAGACGTATCAATACCGCACACGCTAGGTGTGCTCTATACAGATAATAGCCCCTGAGACTCTGGTTGCTGTCCAGAGGCGGCAAACAGAGGATCATAGGCCCAGGTAATGATCGCGATGCTTTCATGTGCAGGCGGCTGAGGTCCGGTGGCTGGCCGGACTGCTGAGTTTGCCGGACTGAGGCGGCAACTTGACGCGGCAGATGCCAACATTGCGCTTGTGAACAAGTGGCTTGACGAGGCACAGGGTATGTATTCTCGGGTGGTCAACTAATATTAAGAGGAGCATGACGCTAATATCTATAATATGCTGTGACTGCAGATGGAGCTGCCGCCGTGGAGACCCTTCGGACGAAACTTTCCCGAGCCAAGGAACAAGCCAGGAGAAGTGATGCGGCCGCCCTAAAGGCGGCCGAAGCCTTAAGAGCCGAACAGGCTGCTCATCGCCAGAGCGAAGATAAAATAGCCAATATGGCTGTTGAGCTAAAAGATGCCGCCGGCAGATATGAGCTTCTTGAAAGGGAAAGCCAAGCGAAAGCGGCTGACCTGAAGAAAGCCATGGAAGCAGCCAAGGAAACCCGCTCTAAAATCAGAGCGGCGAAGGAGGAGCTCCATCAAGCCGGAGATATCACGGCTGGGAAGCCCTTTTTGTTGCGGACAAAGTTCAGAGATCCAAAGTATGCCTCTCTGTATCAATTATGGAGCGCTGCAGACGCGTACTTGGACTTGGCAATGAGTGATGCTGATGCGACTGAGTTTTTCAAAGATCAGAAAGATCTTGAAGTGGAAAGATTGTTCTGGCCGCAGTTCAGTGCTCCAACGCGTCCGCTGCTGTTAAATGAACAAATGGCCGAGTGGGCCCAGCTCCATAGGTTGTCCGGACTTGGTCATGAGGTCTGTCGTGGATCAACTTTGGCCGAAGGGACCAAGGCCGAATAGTTATTTTCGTTTAGTGCAACGATTCCTTGGTGTTGTGCCACATATCGATGCTGTAGATAGGTCGGCGTGCATAGAGGGTGCACGGATGGCTCTTGCTCGTGTTAAGACATGCTGGGCAGAGATGGAGGCCACCGCTATTGCAACCCGAGATCCGGCCGTAGGCTGCTACCTCTTGAGCACTTTGTTGGATTTCCCCGAAGAGGAGAGGATGATGCAGCAAAGTAGCGTAAGTATTTCCCTCAGTTTTTGAGAACCAAGGTATCAATCCAGTAGGAGGCTACGCTCAAGTCCCTTGTACCTACACAAAAACAATAGCTCAACGCAACTAACGCGCTTAGGGGTTGTCAATCCCTTCATGTTCACTTACGAAAGTGAGATCTGATAGAGATGATAAATAATATTTTTTTGGTATTTTTGATATAGAGATGCAAAGTGAAAAGTAAAAGGCAAAGTAAAAGCAAAGCAATAATAAAATGATGGAGATTAATATGATGAGAAAGAGACCCGGGGGCCATAGGTTTCACTAGTGGCTTCTCTCAAGAGCATAAGTATTCTACGGTGGGTGAACAAATTACTGTTGAGCAATTGACAAAATTGAGCATGGTTATGAGAATATCTAGGTATGATCATGTATATAGGCATAACATCCGAGACAAGTAGACCGAAACGATTATGCATCTACTACTATTACTCTAGTCATCGACCGCTATCTAGCATGCATCTAGAGTATTAAGTTTAAAACAGAGTAACGCCTTAAGCAAGATGACATGATGTAGAGGGATAGTTTCATGCAATATGATAAAAAAACCATCTTGTTATCCTCGATGGCAACAATACAATATGTGCCTTGCTGCCCCTTCTATCACTGGGAAAGGACACCGCAAGATAGAACCCAAAGCTAAACATTTCTCCCATGGCAAGAACAACCAATCTAGAAGGCCAAACCAAACTGATAATTCGAAGAGACTTGCAAAGATAACCAATCATACATAAAAGAATTCAGAGAAGATTCAAATATTATTCATAGATAGACTGGATCATAAACCCACAATTCATCGGTCTCAACAAACACACCGCAAAAAGAAGATTACATCGAATAGATCTCCACGAGAGAGGGGGAGAACATTGTATTGAGATCCAAAAAGAGAGAAGAAGCCATCTAGCTACTAACTATGGACCCGTAGGTCTGACGTAAACTACTCACACTTCATCGGAGAGGCTTGGGTGATGATGTACAAGCCCTCTATGATCGATTCCCCTTCCGACGGAGCTCCGGAACAGGCCCCAAGATGGGATCTCGTGGATACAGAAAGTTGCGGCGGTGGAATTAGGTTTTTGGCTCCGTCCTCGATCGTTTGGGGGTACGTGGATATATATAGGAGGAAGAAGTACATCGGTGGAGCAACAGGGGGCCCATGTGGGTGGGGGCACGCCTGGGGGGGGGGCAGGCACACCCCCCTACCTCATGACCTCCTGTTAATTGTCTTGACGTAGGGTCCAGGTCTCCTGAGTTGTATTCGGTGATAAAATCACGTTCCCAAAGGTTTCATTTCGTTTGGACTCCATTTGATATTCCTTTTCTTCGAAACCGTAAAACAGGCAAAAAACAGCAATTCTGGGCTGGGCCTCCGGTTAATAGGTTAGTCCCAAAAATAATATAAAAGTGGATAATAAGCCCAATAATGTCCAAAACAGTAGATAATATAGCATGGAGCAATAAAAAATTATAGATACGTTGGAGACGTATCAAGCATCCCCAAGCTTAATTCCTGCTCGTCCTCGAGTAGGTAAATGATAAAAACAGAATTTTGGATGCGGAGTGCTACTCGGCATAATTTTAACGTAATTCTTCTTAATTGTGGTATGAATATTCAGATTTGAAAGATTCAAGACAAAAGTTCATATTGACATAAAAATGATAATACTTCAAGCATACTAACTAAGCAATTATGTCTTCTCAAAATAACATGGCCAAAGAAAGTTCATCCCTACAAAATCATATAGTTTAGTCATGTTTCATTTTCGTCACACAAGAATGATCTCATCATGCACAACCCCGATGACACGCCAAGCAATTGTTTCATACTTTAGTAATCTCAAACCTATAAACTTTCACGCAATATATGAGCGCGAGCCATGGACATAACACTATGGGTGGAATAGAATATAATGAGGGGGTTATGTGGAGAAGACAAAAAAGGAGAAAGTCTCACATCAACGAGGCTAATCAATGGGCTATGGAGATGCCCACCGATTGATGTTAATGCAAGGAGTAGGGATTGCCATGCAACGGATTGCCACAAAAGAAACTAGTGGGTGTGCATCCAACTTGCTTGCTCACGAAGACCTAGGGCACTTGAGGAGGCCCATTGTTGGAATATACAAGACAAGTTCTATAATGAAAAATTCTCACTAGTATATGAAAGTGATAACATGAGAGACTCTCTACTATGAAGATCATGGTGCTACTTTGAAGCACAAGTGTGGTAAAAGGATAGTAACATTGTCCCTCTCCCTTTTTCTCTCATTTTTTGGGACTTTTATTTTTTTATGGCCTTTTTTTGGGCCTTCTATTTTTACGGCCTTTCTCTTTTTTATTTTTTTATTCCTCACTTGGGACAATGTTCTAATAATGATGATCATCACATTTCTATTTATTTACAACTCAATGATTACAACTCGATACTAGAACAAAGATGACTCTATATGAATGCCTCCGGCGGTGTACCGGGATATGCAATGAATCAAGAGTGACATGTATGAAAGAATTATGAACGGTGGCTTTGCCACAAATACTATGTCAACTACATGATCATGCTAAGCAATATGACAATGATGAATGTGTCATGATGAACGGTGAGGGAGTCCTGGATTAGGGGGTGTCCGGATGGCTGGACTATACCTTCAGCCGGACTCCTGCACTATGAAGATACAAGATTGAAGACTCTGTCCTGCATCCGGAAGGGACTTTCCTTGGCGTCGAAGGAAAGCTTGGCGATACGGATACGAAGATCTCCTACCATTGTAACCGACTCTATGTAACCCTAATCCTACCTGGTGTCTATATAAACCGGAGGGTTTTAGTCCGTAGGACAACATACACATCAACAATCATACCATAGGCTAGCTTCTAGGGTTTAGCCTCCTCGATCTCGTGGTAGATCTACTCTTGTACTACCCATATCATCAATATTAATCAAGCAGGACGTAGGGTTTTACCTCCATCGAGAGGGCCCGAACCTGGGTAAGACTTCGTTTCCCTTGCCTCCTATTACCATCCGGCCTATACGCACAGTTTGAGACCCCCTACCTGAGATCCACCGGTTTTGACACTGACATTCGTGCTTTCATTGAGAGTTCCTCTGTGTCGTCGCCGTCAGGCTCGATGGCTCCTATGATCATCAATAGCGATGCAGTCCAGGGTGAGACCTTCCTCCCCGGATAGATCTTCGTCTTCGGCGGCTTCGCACTGCGGGCCAATTCGCTTGGCTGTCTGGAGCAGATCGAAAGCTACGCCCCTGGCCGTCAGGTTAGATTCAGAAATTTAAACTACATGGCTGACATCCGCGGGCACTTGATCTTTGATGGATTCGAGCCACTACCGAGCGCATCGCATTGTCACGACGAGCATGATCTAGCTCTGCCGCCGAACAGTGCCCTGGAGGCCGCATCCGCATCGGCTCTGACCCTTAATTCGGAGCGAACCGCGCCGATCGAGGATGGGCGGTTGGACGCCACCTCGGGGGCTGCAACCCCAACGGCGATTGAGCCAAGCACCAGCCCCGTACTCTGCGAGACCTTTGACTCCAAGGAGCCAGGCTCCTCTCCGGACTCCGAGCCCCCCGCGCCCCTGCCGATCGAATCCGATTGGGCGCCGATCATGGAGTTTACCGCCGCGGACATCTTTCAGCACTCGCCTTTTGGCGATATCCTGAAGTCACTAAAGTCTCTCTCTCTTTATTAGGAGAGCCCTGGCCGGACTACAGTCAGCAAGGTTGGGGTACGGACGATGAAAAAATTCAAAGCCCACCCACCACCCACTTTGTAGCCACTGTCGACGACTTAACCGACATGCTCGACTTCGACTCCGAAGATATTGACGGTATGGACGCCGATGAAGGAGATGATGAAGAACCAGCGCCTACTAGGCCCTGGAAAGCCACCTCGTCATATGACATATACATGGTGGACACCCCAAAAGAGGGAGATAGCGATGGAACAGCGGAGGATGACCCCTCCAAGAAACAACCTAAGCGCCAGCATCAGCGGCGCCGCTCAAAATCCAGCCAAAACAAACATGGTGATTCTAGCACGGGAGATAATAATACTCCGGAAAGCGCCAAAGAAAACCCCCTCCAGCAAGATTTAGCACATGAGGATGGAGAAACCAGCTCTCACGAGAGAGCGGCAGACAGAGAGGTCGAGGACGATAATTATATGCCTCCCTCCAAAGATGAGGCAAGCCTCGACGACGACGAATTCGTCGTGCCAGAGGATCAAGTCGAGCAAAAGCGTTTTCAACGCAGGCTTCTGGCCATAGCCAGAAGCCTTATGAAAAAATAGCAACATCTTAGGGCTGATCAGGATTTGCTAGTCGACAGATGGACTAAAGTCCTTGCGGCCGAAGAGCATAAACTCGAACGCCCCTCCAAGAGCTACCCAAAGCGCAGGTTTCTACCCCGATTAGAGGAGGAAGCACTTGATGCGGCTGACCGGCCACCTCGTGGTCGCGAAAGAGAGGCCTCTCGGCCCTCCACTCAAGCCGCACCCCGTACCAAGGCGCGGGAATATGCGCCAGACTTACGAGACATGTTGGAGGACAAGGCAAGGCAAACAAGATCGATCTATGGATCGCGTGGGCGCCCCACGGCTCGAGACGGTAACCGTCACGCCGGCCACAAATTCGGCGGGGCCGAACACAGTAGACAAGGCTCATTGGAGCTACGTCATGATATAGCCCAGTACAGAGGCGCCGCACACCCACTCTGCTTTACAGATGAAATAATGGATCATCAAATCCCCGAGGGTTTCAAACCCGTAAACATCGAATCATATGATGGCACAACAGATCCTACGGTATGGATCGAGGATTATCTCCTTCACATCCACATGGCCCACGGTGATGATTTCCACGCCATCAAATACCTCCCACTCAAGCTTAAAGGACCAGCTCGGCATTGGCTTAACAACTTGCCAACATGATCAATCAGTTGTTGGGAGGACCTAGAAGCCGCATTCCTCGACAATTTCCAGGGCACTTATGTGCGACCCCCAGACGCCGATGACCTAAGTCACGTAATTCAGCAGCCAGAGGAATCGGCCGGACAATTCTGGACACGGTTCCTAACAAACAGAAATCAAATAGTCGACTGTCCAGACGCTGAGGCCCTAGCAGCCTTCAAGCACAATATCCGTGACGAGTGGCTGGCCCGGCACTTTGGACAGGAAAAGCTGAAATCTATGGCAGCACTCACGACACTCATGACCCGCTTTTGCGCGGGAGAAGACAACTGTCTTGCTCGTAGCAACAATATGACCAAGAACCCTGGTAATTCGGACACCAGGGACAATAGTGGCAGGTCGCATCGCAACAAGCAGAAGAGTCACTTGAACGGCGACAATGCTGAGGATACGGCAGTTAATGCCGGATTCAGAGGCTCTAAATCCTGTCACCGGAAAAAGCCATTCAAAAGGAATCCTAGGGGTCCATCCAGTTTGGACCGTATACTCGACTGCTTGTGCCAGATACATGGCACCCCCGAAAAGCCGGCCAATCACACCAACAGGGATTGTTGGGTGTTCAAGCAGCCAGGCAAGTTAAATGCCAAAATGAAGACAAGGGGATGCATAGCAACGACGACGAGGAGCCCCGGCCGCCAAACAACAGTGGACAGAAGGGTTTCCCCCCCCCCCCCACAAGTGCGGACGGTGAACATGATATACGCAACCCACGTCCCCAAAAGGGAGCGGAAGCGCGCGTTAAGGGACGTATACGCGGTAGAGCCAGTCACCCCAAAGTTCAACCCATGGTCCTCCTGCCCGATCACCTTTGATCGAAGGGACCATCCCACTAGCATCCATCATGGCAGATTCGCCGCATTGGTTCTAGACCCAATTATTGACGGATTTTATCTCACTAGAGTCCTTATGGATGGCGGCAGTAGCCTGAACCTGCTTTACCAGGATACAGTGCGGAAAATGGGCATAGATCCCTCGAGGATTAAGCCCACCAAAACGACCTTTAAAGGCGTAATACCAGGTGTAGAGGCCAACTGTACAGGCTTAGTCACACTTGAAGTGGTCTTCGGATCTCCGGATAATTTCCGAAGCGAGGAGTTAATCTTCGACATAGTCCCATTCCGCAGTGGCTATCACGCACTACTCGGGCGAACCGCATTCGCTAAGTTCAATGCGGTACCGCATTACGCATACCTTAAGCTCAAGATGCCAGGCCCTCGAGGAGTAATTACAGTCAATGGAAACACTGAACGCTCCCTCCGAACGGACGAGCACATGGCGGCCCTTGCAGCGGAAGTTCAAAGCAGCCTCTCCAGGCAGTTCTCCAGTCCGGCCAATAAACGACCGGACACCGTCAAGCGCACCCGGAGTGACCTACAACAAGACCGCCTGGCACGATCCGAGCAGGCGTAGCAATGCGGCCCCAACCCCAACCCTCGCAAAAAGGTGACGCCAATACTTCGCGTACATAACTACGCTCTAGAGATACCATGGGCACAGGGGGAGGGGCACCATCACGGCACGCCCAAAACACAGCTTAAACCGTACCAGGGGCTGCCGATTTTTTAATTTTCTCTTACTTTCAGGACTTCATCCTTCGGAAGGCCTGTTCGGCAGTTCAATTGCCGCACGAACGATGCAAGAACCAGGAAAGAAGACAAGCCACGTCGCACTACGGAACTCCCAGGTGGTCTCTATCACGAGCAGTATACCCGTTCCGCATACTATTCTGCAGCTTGCCCCTGGAACAGACATGTTAACTAGTCCAACCTTCCACTTATCGCATTATTTGTATCGTTCTGCTTTGATCGCAGCCCCTTTTTAATAAACAATGCATAGCTTTCGTCTATTTTTGCATTACCTTTTTTCTTTATATATGTTCCTTAACGACATGTTGCACCCGTACATGTTGGTACGGCCAAAATACGCCAGGGGCTTTAGTACCCCTCAATATGGTGTGAGAAGTCCGAACACTTTAACAAGTGCGGCACCCTGAACTTACAGCATTATATGCATCGGCTCTGAATCATGTCTTGGGTCAATAGTTGGGTTTGCCCGGCTCCTATGTTTTGGTGCCTTACGTTCCGCTATATCGGCTAAGGTAGCACTAGGAGAACAACTGCGATTGTGCCCCGGTTGAGCTGGGTCGAGCACCTCAGTGGAGAAAGCTAAAACTGACTGTCATGATGAAGCGAGAGCTGGTCGCTGTTCGAGAGGTTTTTTCGAGTCCCTAAAGACTTATGTCGCTTAGGGCGAGGAGCCGGCTCTGTCCGGCCGAGGCGTGGATAGCGCCCCGAACTCGGTCTTCCGAATACCAGGGGCTTCACCGAAATTTAAAATTATAGAATTCTATGGCTAAGTGAGAGTGTTCATGCATTATAGTCCGATTGCCTTGTTCGTTGGGCTGAGCGCCTCCCTCGAAGGACACAAACATGGGAAAAAGAGCACTCAGGTTTATCCCCGAACACCCCAGCACTAGCGGCACAGGGGCAGAAGCCGATGACTCACCATCTCTCAGAATTGATAAATAGCCGCACATAAGTTAATATTTTAAATTCTAACAGCATTGCTTAGCGCATATAAACAAGTTTTCAGCGCACAAGACAAAACGAGCAAGTTTCACTCGAAAATTACATCCCTGGAACATTCATCCGCCACAAGGCGGGCACCCTTCAGAACATCCTTATAGTAATTCTCGGGCTTGCGATGCTCTTTCCCCGGCGGTGGCCCGTCCTTCACCAGCTTCTCAGCATCCAGCTTGCCCCAGTGCACCTTAGCACGGGCAAGGGCCCTACGGGCACCTTCAATGCAGACGGAGTGCTTGATGACTTCAAGCCTTGGACAGGCCTCCACCAACCGCCGCACCAGCCCGAAGTAGCTCCCAGGCAGGGCCCCTCCAGGCCATAGCCGAACAATGAGGCCCTTCATGGCCTGTTCGGCCGCCTTGTGGAGCTCGACCAGTTGCTTCAGCTGGTCGCTCAGGGGCACGGGGTGTCCGGCCTCAGCGTACTGAGACCAGAACACCTTCTCCATCAAGCTGCCCTCCTTGGTTCGATAGAATGCGGCGGCATCGGGTACACTCCGGGGAAGATCTGCGAACGCTCCTGGAGAGCTCCGGATTCGGGTAAGTAACGAGTAACTCACGTTTATGTGTTTGCTTTGCATAAAGAATGCCTTACCCGCCGCTATCTTCTTCACCTCATCCAACTCCTGGAGGGTCTTCTAGGATTCGGCCTTGGTAGACTTGGCATTTTCAATAGCCACCGCGAGCTCGGACGCTCGCGTCTTTGAGTCAAGCTCCAAACTCTCATGCTTTTCCATGAGAGCCTGGAGCTCTTGCCACACCTTGCCAACCTCGGCCTCATACTTCTCCCGCTCGGTGCGCTCCGAGGCCGCCCTCTTCTCGGCCTCGACCAGCGCTTGCTTAAGGGTCGCCACTTCAGACGTGGCCCCTACAATAGCCACAATAATCTTGTCATTCTTTGCAATTGCACCTTTTTATATATATTTTTAACAAGGTATTTCTTACCTTCGTTGTCCTCGAGCTGCTTCTTGGCACGTTCGAGCTCTTGCTCGGACCGTTCGAGGTTCTGCTTTAGCGTGTCCACTTCCGCAGTCAGTGCGGTGGACGCAAGCACGGAAGCCTGCATATGCATATTGACTCATTTTTGTTAGACTCCTGCAAATTCTATTTGACCCTCTATTCGGCTTTTCTTCCCGAACGCCAAACAGAGCATCAGGGGCTACTGTCTATGCGGTACTATTATTTGCACATTCTTTACTTAGCTCAAAGCCTGTTAAAAGGCTAGTACAAGCTTCAGTCAGTCCGCTCTTGGCGGACTGAACCTTCTGGACCACCGCACTCATAATAGCGCAGTGCTCCTTGTCGATGGAGGCGCCTTGGAGCGCCTCCAACATATTGTCCGGCGCCTCCGGTTGGACGGGGGCCACCGGCATGGCAGACTTGCTCCTCTTGGAAGGAGGTCCCCCGCCGGACTCTGGAACCTCTGAAGGTTCCAGAGCGGTGTCCGGCCTAGAGCCGGACTTGGAGCCCCGGGGAGTTTCATCCCCTTTACTCCTGGAGTCCGGGAGGTCACCTTGGGGCGCCTCCAGGACCACCTCCTCCCGGCTTGGAACCTGTTGAGACAACACTTCGGTGTCGTCCGTAGGGCGGGGGGAGGAAGCCGTCGGAAGCAAGTTCACATCCGACGAGTCCGGTGAGCCGCTCGACGACGTGTCGAGCCGGTCTTTGGGCGGGCTGCATAAACATATTCGACATGAGGGAAAGCTGTGCAATAAATGAATACTATGAATTACTCTGGTATCCGGATAATTACGATTTGGCCAGGGGCTTGGCCCTAGGCGCCCACTCCTCTCCGCCGCCGTCGGCGTCGGTGGAGCAGTCCGGAGGAAGGGTTTTCCCCTTCTTCGACCCTTCGCCCCCCCCCCAGTTGGGGCGGCCTTCCTTTTCTTCCCTTCCCCCGCTGGAGGGGGAGGGATCTCTTCTTCCTCCTCCTCGTCTTCATGGGAGGAGTGCGTCTTGGATTCGTCGGATGATGAATCCGACACCTCCGGGCCTTCTTCTTGACCTTCTTCTCCGGCACCACATAGGGTGCTGGAATCAGCAGCTTCGCCAAGCAAGCATCCGCTGGGCCTTCGGGCAAAGGAGCCAGATAGTTGATCTGTCCGGAGGTCACCTGCCAATCCTGTCAAAGGTAAACGGAGTTTAGATCCCGCATGGAGTCAAACTATGAAAAACTGATACCCTGTAAAAGAAAAAAAAACAAGCTTACCGCGAGAGCGTGACGCTGCGCACTGAATCCGCGATCCTCAGTAGCGGATGCGGGAGCCTCGGCGCCCTTGAAAAGCACCTTCCAGGCACCTTCGTACATCGTGTCGAAGAGCCTGCTCAGAGTTTGGTGCCATGCCGGGTCGAACTCCCACAGGTTGAAAGCCCATTTTTGGCACGGGAGGATCAAGCGGATGAGCATAACCTGGACTACGTTGACAAGTTTGAGCTTCTTGTCCACCAGGGTTTTGACGCATGTTTGGAGTCCGGTTAGCTCTCCTTTTTTACCCCACGACAGGTCCGTCTCTTTCCAGGACGTGAGCCGCGTTGGGGGTCTGGACCGGAACTCGGGGGGTGCGACCCATTCGGCGTCGCGCGGCTCGGTGATGTAAAACCACCCCGATTGCCACCCCTTCAGGGTCTCCACAAAGGAGCCCTCGAGCCAGAGGACGTTGGCCATCTTTCCCACCATGGCGCCTCCGCACTCCGCCTGGCTGCCGCGCACCACCTTCGGCTTGACGTTGAAAGTCTTGAGCCAGAGCCCGAAATGGGGGCGGATGCGGAGGAAGGCCTCGCACACGACGATAAACGCCGAAATGTTGAGGAGGAAGTTCGGGGCCAGATCGTGAAAATCCAGGCCGTAGTAGAACATGAGCCCCCGGACAAATGGGTGGAGAGGGAAGCCCAGTCCACGGAGGAAATGGGGGAGGAACACCACCCTCTCATGGGGCCTAGGGGTGGGGATGAGCTGCCCCTTTTTGGGGAGCCGGTATGCGATGTCGTTAGACAGGTATCCGGCCTTCCTCAGCTTTTTGATATGTCCCTCCATGACGGAGGAGACCATCCACTTGCCTCCCGCTCCGGACATGGCTGGAGAAGGTTGAGGTTGGGAGTGCGGACTTGGGCGCTGGAGCTTGAGTGCGCAAGAATGGATAGGCGAAGGAGGAAGAAGGCGTAGGTGAAAAGGTGGATCTTTATCTCCTTATATGGGTGGACGCAGCTACATGTCCCCACCAGCCTGATAAAACTCGCTTATCTCCAAGCGCCGTAATCGATGGCGTGGTTGGGTTACCCACG
This sequence comes from Triticum dicoccoides, assembly GCF_002162155.2. Classification (NCBI taxonomy): domain Eukaryota; kingdom Viridiplantae; phylum Streptophyta; class Magnoliopsida; order Poales; family Poaceae; genus Triticum; species Triticum dicoccoides. Next base: position 111,495,431 of record NC_041384.1, on the reverse strand, counting down.
CCCGTATTGATGAGAATCCCGGAATAATGGGACACAATCTCTGCTTTAACAAGACATGCCAAGGAAACCGCCTCGCATAACGTGCTGAGATGGGGCAGTAAAATGGTTCGAATAAAATCTTGGCCGTGGTGTGATGTCACACTACGGAATACGTCAGCAGATTAGATTTGTGTAAATATTATTCTCTCTATGGCAATATGTGGAAACTTATTTTGCAGAGCCAGACACTATCTTTGTGTTCAAAATCTTCTATGAAGTACTTGGAGGAGGAACCCGCCTTGCAATGCCGAAGATAATATGCGCGCTGGACTCGTCGTCATTGAAGCTTGGTTTAGGGGCTACTATGGGAGTCCTGGATTAGGGGGTGTCCGGATGGCCGGACTATACCTTCAGCCAGACTCCTGGACTGTGAAGATACAAGATTGAAGACTCCGTCCCGTGTCCGGAAGGGACTTTCCTTGGCGTGGAAGGCAAGCTTGGCGATACGGATACGATGATCTCATACCATTGTAACCGACTCTATGTAACCCTAACCCTACCCAATGTCTATATAAACCGGAGGGTTTTAGTCCGTAGGACAAAATACACATCAACAATCATACCGTAGGCTAGCTTCTAGGGTTTAGCCTCCTCGATCTCGTGGTAGATCTACTCTTGTACTACCCATATCATCAATATTAATCAAGCAGGACGTAGGGTTTTACCTCTATCGAGAGGGCCCGAACCTGGGTAAAACTTTGTGTCCCTTGCCTCCTGTTACCATCTGGCCTAGACGCACAGTTCGGGACCCCCTACCCGAGATCCGCCGGTTTTGACACCGACAAACAGAATGATGGAAAGTTGCATGGCAATATATCTCGGAATGGCTATGGAAATGCCATAATAGGTAGGTATGGTGGCTGTTTTGAGGAATATATAAGGAGGTTTATGTGTGAAAGAGCGTATCATATCACGGGGTCTGGATGCACCGGCGAAGTTTGCGCCAACTCTCAATGTGAGAAAGGGCAATGCACGATACCGAAGAGGCTAGCAAGGATGGAAGGGTGAGAGTGCGTACAATCCATGGACTCAACATTAGTCATAAAGAACTCACATACTTATTGCAAAATTCTACAAATCATCAAAAACCTCGGCACTACGCGCATGCTCCTAGGGGGATAGATTGGTAGTAAAAGACCATCGCTCGGCCCCGATCGTCACTCATAAGGAAGACAATCAAATAACACCTCATGTTTCAAATTTGTTGCATAACGTTTACTATACGTGCATGCTACGGGACTTGCAAACCTCAACACAAGTATTTCTCAATTTCACAACTACTCAACTAGCATGACTTTGATATTATTACCTCCATATCTCAAAACAATCATCAAGCATCAAACTTTTCTTAGTATTCAACATGCTCATAAGAAAGTTTTAATATTAATCTTGCATGCCAAGCATATTAGGATTTTAAGAAAATTACCATGCTATTAAAATTCTCAAAATAATCTAAGTGAAGCATGAGAGATCAATAGTTTCTATAAAACAAATCCACCACCGTGCTCTAAAAGATATAAGTGAAGCACTCGAGCAAAACTATAAAGCTCAAAAGATATAAGTGAAGCATATAGAGTATTCTATCAAATTCCAAATTATGTATGGCTATCTCAAAAGGTGTGTACAGCAAGGATGATTGTGGTAGACTAACAAGAAAATACTCAAATCATAAAAGACGCTCCAAGCAATACACATATCATGTGGTGAATAAAAATATATCTCCAAGTAAAGTTACCGATAGAAGTAGACGAAAGAGGGGATGCCTTCCGGGGCATCCCCAAGCTTTGGCTTTTAGGTGTCCTTAGATTATCTTGGGGGTCACATGGGCATCCCAAATCTTAGGCTCTTTCCACTCCTTGTTCCATAATCCATCAAATCTTTACGCAAAACTTGAAAACTTCACAACACAAAACTTAAAGAAGAAAATCTTGTGAGCTCCGTTAGCGAAAGAAAACAAAATACCACTTAAAGGTACTGTAATGAACTCATTCTTTATTTATATTGGTGTTATACCTACTGTATTCCAACTTCTCTATGGATTATAAACTATTTTACTAGCCATAGATTTATGAAAATAAGCAAACAACACACGAAAAACAAAATCTGTCAAAAACAGAACAGTCTGTAGTAATCTGTAGCTAGCGCAATATCTGGAACCCCAAAAATTCGAAAACAAATTTCTGGACGTGAGAAATTTATCTATTAATCATCTGCAAAAAGAATTAACTAAATATCACTCTCCAAATAAAAATGAAAGCAGTTCTCGTGAACGCTAAAGGTTCTGTTTTTTACAGCAAGTTCAACAAGACTTTCCCCAAGTCTTCCCAACGGTTCTACTTGGCACAAACACTAATTAAACACAAAAAACACAACCAAAATAGAGGTTAGATAAATTATTTATTACTAAACAGGAGCAAAAGGCAAGGAATAAAAATAAAATTGGGTTGCCTCCCAACAAGCGCTATCGTTTAATGCCCCTTGCTAGGCATAACAAGCAAGAATAGATCTAGGTATTGCCATCTTCATAGTCCAACAGTTCGGCCAATGGATATAGTCCGGCTGTCCGGAGAACCCCTAATCCAGGACTCCCTTAGTAGCCCCTGAACCAGGCTTCAATAACGATGAGTCTGGCGCGCAGTGTTGTCTTCGGCATTGCAAGGCGGGTTCCTCCTCCGAATACACCACAGAAGAGTTTGAATATAAGGATAGTGTCTGACCCTGCAAAATAAGTTCCACATACCGCCATAGAGAGAGTAATATTACCACAAATCTAATCAGATGACATGTTTTGGCAGTACGACATCATGCCGCGGCCCAGTAATTATTCGAACCATTTTTCTTTAACCATCCCCACACATAACGCGAGGCGGTTTATTAACACGTCTTGTCAAAGCAGAGGTCAGGTCCGAAGCACCTGACCTGGGCTTTGGGTGCTTCGGACCTTCCATCATATCCGGATCCAGCCTTCAGGGCCGGTGGATGCCTTCCTCTGTCATGGAGGAGGACATCAAGAAGTTGAGGGAGCCCAGATACCTGACCGCTAAAATTTTGCATAGGCTGCCCACCCGAGGGCAGGTCATCCGTACTCCCGAACCCAACGAGAGTGTTGTGTTCGTCTCCCACTTCCTCCAAGGACTAGGCCTCACTCTGGATCCCTTTGTTAGGGGTCTTATGTTCTATTACGGGCTAGATTTTCATGACCTAGCCCCGGATTCCCTCCTTCACATCTCGTCATTCATTGTCGTTTGTGAGGCCTTCCTTCGCATTACCCCTCACTTCGGCCTGTGGCTCAAGATCTTTGACGTGAAGCCGAGGATGGTCGAGGGGCAGCATGCAGCGTGCGGAGGTGCTCTAATAAGAAAAATTGCTGGCGCTCCATGGCCGAAGGGTTCCTTTCCAGAGGTGTCCGGATTATGGCAGCGAGAGTGGTTTTACGTCACAGCTCCCCGAAGTGCCAAGTGGGTAGCTGACCCCACTTTTCGCTCGGGCCCTCCACCACAACTGATGTCATGGATTAGCAGGGGGCTGAGCTGGGGTCCAGCCAAGGATGTGCCCATACTACAGAGCTGCATCCGAGATCTCTTAGAGGGAGATTTTAGTCTGGTTATGGTAATTCATTTTATGCTGGTCCGTCGAGTCCAGCCTTGCAAACGCCGGCCCCTCTGCTTGTGCGAATTTAACCTGGAAGGACCGCGCACTATTCAGAATTTCCTCAGCCTGACGCACGGGAGATGTACAAATCATTCTTCGGACCCCAAATAGAGTGTCCGGATACTACCGAGGACGTGGGTGATACGTCTCCAACGTATCTATAATTTTTGATTGCTCCATGCTATATTATCTACTGTTTTGGGCAATATCGGGCTTTATTATCCACTTTTATATTAGTTTTGGGACTAACCTATTAACCAAAGGCCCAGCCCAGATTTGTTGTTTTATGCCTATTTCGGTGTTTTGAAGAAAAGGAATGTCAGACAGAGTCGAAACGGAATGAAATCAACTAGAGAAGTTATTTTTGGAACAAAAGCCACCCGATGGACTTGGAACCCACGTCAAGGAATGAACGAGGTGCTCATGAGGGTGGGGGGCGCGCCCCCTGTCTCGTGGGCCCCTCGTGGCTCCCCTGACGTGCTTCTTCTGCCTATATAACTCCATATACCCTAAAACTTCCAGAACACACAATAGATCGGGAGTTCCGCCGCCAAAAGCCTCCGTAGCCACTGAAAGCCAATCTAGACCCGTTCCGGCACCCTGCCGGAGGGGGCAATCCTTCTCCGGTGGCCATCTTCATCATCCCGGTGCTCTCCATGACAAGGAGGGAGTAGTTCTCCCTCGGGGCTGAGGGTATGTACCAGTAGCTATGTGTTTGATCTCTCTGTCTCTCGTGTTCTTGAGATGATACGATCTTGATGTATCGCGAGCTTTGCTATTATAGTTGGATCTTATGTTTCTCCTCCCCCTCTACTCTCTTGTAATGAATTGATTTTCCCCTTTGAAGTTATCTTATCGGATTGAGTCTTTAAAGATTTGAGAACACTTGATGTATGTCTTGCCGTGGGTATCTGTGGTGACAATGGGATATCATGTGATTCACTTGATGTATGTTTTGGTGATGAACTTGCGGGTTCCGCCCATGAACCTATGCATAGGGGTTGGCACACATTTTCGTCGTGATTCTCCGGTAGAACTTTGGGGCACTCTTTGAGGTCCTTTGTGTTGGTTGAATAGATGAATCTGAGATTGTGTGATGCATATCGTATAATCATACCCACGGATACTTGAGGTGACATTGGAGTATCTAGGTGACATTAGGGTTTTGGTTGATTTGTGTCTTAAGGTGTTATTCTAGTACGAACTCTAGGGCTGTTTGTGACACTTATAGGAATAGCCCAACGGATTGATTGGAAAGAATAACTTTGAGGTGGTTTCGTAACCTACCATAATCTCTTCGTTCATTCTCCGCTATTAGTGACTTTGGAGTGACTCTTTGTTGCATGTTGAGGGATAGTTATGTGATCCAATTATGTTAGTATTGTTGGGGGAACTTACACTAGCGAAAGTATGAACCCTAGGCCTTGTTTACCATCATTGCAATACCGTTTACGCTCACTTTTATCACTTGCTACCTTGCTGTTTTTATTATTTCAGATTACAAAAACTATTATCTACTATCCATATTGCACTTGTATCACCATCTCTTCGCCGAACTAGTGCACCTATACAATTTACCATTGTATTGGGTGTGTTGGGGAAACAAGAGACTCTTTGTTATTTGGTTGCAGGGTTGCTTGAGAGAGACCATCTTCATCCTACGCCTCCTACGGGTTGATAAACCTTAGGTCATCCACTTGAGGGAAATTTGCTAATGTCCTACAAACCTCTGCACTTGGAGGCCCAACAACGTCTACAAGAAGAAGGTTGTGTGGTAGACATCAAGCTCTTTTCTGGCGCTGTTGCCGGGGAGGTGAGTGCTTGAAGGTATATCTTTAGATCTTGCAATCGAGTCTTTTAGTTTCTTGTTTTATCACTAGTTTAGTTTATAAAAGAAAACTATAAAAAATGGAATTGAGTCTGTCTCATACGCTTCACCTTTTTAATATCTTTCGTGAGTATGATGGAAAGGATAATTGTGCTCAAGTGCTAGAAGAAGAAATCTATAAAAATTTTGGCACTAAATACTTGAATGATGAGCACGATTGCAATGTTGTTAGTATGAATCCCTTGAATATCTATGATGCTAATAATATGCAAAGCCACAAGCTTGGGGAAGCTATGTTTGATGAATATGATACTTTTTGTCCCCCAAGTTTTGATGAGAAAATTTATTATGATGAAAGCATGCCTCCTATCTATGATGATTATTGTGATGACATGTATAATTTAAAGAATAATGATAACAATGAAACTTGTCATCTTGATCTTAATTTTCAATCACATCATAGTTACTTTGTTGAGTTTACTCCCACTATCCTGAATGAGAAGAATTTTGCTTATGAGGAGAGTAATAAAAATTATATGCTTGTAGATCATGAAAGGAATGCTTTAGGTGCTGGTTATATTATTTAATTCATTCATTATACTACTGAAAATTATTATGAGGTAGGAATATATGCTTGTAGGAATTGCAATAATATCAAGTTTCCTCTCTATGTGCTTAAAATTTTGAAGTTATGCTTGTTTTACCTTCCTATGCAAGTTGATTCTTACAAGTTGTTCGCTCACAAAATCCCTATGCATAGGAAGTGGGTTAGACTTAAATGTGTTAGTCATATTCTTCATGATGCTCTCTTTATGTTTCAATTCTTATCTTTTATGTGAGCATCATTGAAATCATCATGCCTAGCTAGGGGCGTTAAACGACAGCGCTTGTTGGGAGGCAACCCAATTTTATTTTAGTTACTTGATTTTTGTTCCTGTTTAATAATAAATAATTCATCTAGCCTTTGCTTAGATGTGTTTTTATGCTTTTAATTAGTGTTTGTGCCAAGTAGAACCTTTGGGAAGACTTTGGGAAAGTCTTGTTGATCATGCTGTCAAAAACGGAAACTTTAGCGCTCACGAGAACTGCTGCCATTTTTATTTGGAGAGCGCTATTTAGTTAATTGTTTTTGAAGATGATTAATAGATAAATTCCTCAGGTCCAGCAATTTATGTGAGAATTTTATGAGTTCCATAAGTATACGTTTGATCCATATTACTACAGACTGTTCTGTTTTTGACAGATTCTGTTTTTCATGTGTTGCTTACTTATTTTGATGAATCTATGGCTAGTAAAATAGTTTATAAACCATAGATAAGTTGGAATGAAGTAGGTTTAAAACCAATATAAATAAATAATGAGTTCATTACAGTACCTTGAAGTGGTGATGTATTTTCTTATACTAACGGAACTTACGAGTTTTCTGTTAAGTTTTGTGTTGTGAAGTTTTCAAGTTTTGGGTAAAGATTTCATGGACTATGGAATAAGGAGTGGCAAGAGCCTAAGCTTGGGGATGCCCAAGGCACCCCAAGGTAATATTCAAGGATATCCAAGAGCCTAAGCTTGGGGATGCCCCGGAAGGCATCCTCTCTTTCGTCTTCATTCATCGGTAACTTTACTTGGAGCTATATTTTTATTTACCACATGATATGTGTTTTGCTTGGAGCGTCAATTTATTTTGTTAGGATTTTATTGCTGTTATTTAGAACAATGTTTTTCATATTTTATTTCAATAAAAGTGGCATTGATAGCCTTTACTATGCCTATGTTACAAGTATACATGTTGCTGTTTGAAAACAGAAAGTTTACCGCTGTTGCAATGATTCCCTAGAAAAGTCAGAATGTGATAAAATGTTGAAACATTTTGCATATTAAGATCTGATAAATTTACTACAGTGGGAATTTTCTTTCATAATTTTTGGAGCTAGGGAAGTATGGATGTTGTGTAAGTGCATCTAGTGCCCCTTAGTGATTATGGTGTATTGAAGACTTATAGGTTAAGGGACTAATGCGTTTGTGAGTGTACACAGGTCTATAAGTCTATGAGGAGTTTGATATTTACAGGTAAAGTTGACCCCTAAAAATGAATATCTTCGACTGAAGATTTTGGTATTTCTGAAGACTTTCATGAAGACTTTGAAAGTGAAGAAATTGGTGTGTCCGTGAAGACTTGATATTCATGCGAGGAATATGAAGCTTGAAGACTTCCGTTTTCATAGTTTTTTTCTCTTTCTTGAGTCATAGGAAACACCGTACTGTTAAAGGGGTCGAGGAAATACTAAGGAAAAATTTCCATGTGATGCTCAACTCAAAATCCTACACCTACCAATCCCTTCGAGTGAAGCCATTGGAAATCTCATACAGTTCAGTCAATTTCTTCACTGACAGAGACGAAGTTCTTCTGGTCTCTAAGGAATTTGTCCTGACTGAGGAGTTAGGAATTCGCCAGTGCGGATTGCCTACACAGTGAGGAACATGATAGCCCTGAGGATTTTGCTACTCAAAATTCCGACCGTTGCTGTGCTATGCGCCAGCTGTCCCAAAATATCTATCCACCTAACGGTCATATCATTGAAGGGCATTTATGTCTTATCATGTCGGGCTGCTCCCTAGGCTATAAATAACCGCCCCCTACAACCACTAGTAGGTTGGCTGCTCCGAGACCCATCCTCTGAGGACTTTGAGCAAAATCATCAAGTGAGAAAAAACCAAAAACCCAAAACCCAAACAGCTACAAACCCCAAGTGATTGAGCATCACTGAAGAGATTGATACTGTGTGGATCCGACGCTTGTTACCTTTGAAGACTGTGCTTCTTCCAGACGGTTAGACGTCATGGTCTAGAGCATCCAAGAGTAATTGTGGATCGTCGAGTGACCGAGTTTCTGAAGGTTTGGAAGTCGCCTGAAGACTTACCACGAGTGATTGGACGAGGTCTGTGTGACCTTAGCTCAAGGAGAATACGGTGAGGACTGGGTGTCCTGATGTAACACCCCGGATGTAATTTACCCAATATGTAATCCAACTCTTGCCGTTTCCGGCTTTAAGTTATTTTATTTTCTCGGGTTCGGGTTTTTGTCTCCGTGTGTTGTTGTCGTTGTCATGCATCTCATGTCATTTCATCATGTGCATTGCATTTTCATACATGTTCATCTCATGCATTCGAGCATTTTCCCCGTTGTCCGTTTTGCATTCCGGCGCTTCGTTCTCCTCCGGTGGTCATTTCTGCCTTTCTTTCGTGTGTGGGGATTAAACATTTCCGGATTTGACCGAGACTTGCCAAGCGGCCTTGGTTTACTACCGGTAGACCGTCTGTCAAGTTTCGTACCATTTGGACTTCGTTTGATGCTCCAACGGTTAACCGAGGGACCGAAAAGGCCTCGTATGTGTTGCAGCCCAACACCCCTCCATTTTGGCCCAAAACCCACCAAAACCTTCTCCATCATCTAGAGCGTTTGATCACGATCGCGTGGCCGAAAACTGCACCTCATTTGGACTCTCCTAGCTCCTCCTATGCCTATTTAAAGATCCCCCCGAAAATCTCCTTCTTCTTCTCCCCGAAACCCTAGATCCGTTTCTCCACGCGCCGTACATTGTCCGGACCGCGCCGGACACACCGCCGCCAGCCACTCCCGCGTCGCCACATCACCACCGCCGACCCGCACCCCGCCGGGGCCCGACGGGCCCAGATCCGCCCCCCCCAAGCCCGTTCCTCCGCCGCCCAAGCGCCCGCGCCTCCACCGCCCCTTTCCCCCGACGCCGGTGCTGGCCGCCTCCGCCGCCCACCGCCCACCTTGCCGGTAGCCGCCGCGTCGCCGGACGGCCTCACCACCTCGCCGGCCGCCGCGGCCAGGGAGCAGCTCCGCCGCCCGCGCATCACCGAGCCGCCGCCGTTGCCCCTCGCCGACGACTCCCTTCGCCCGCTCGCTGGCTGACCTCACCCACCTCGCCGGAGCCCGACCTGCTCGCCGGAGTCCTCGAGAGGCGCGCGCGTGAATAGTGCGATCCGATCCAGATCCGGGTCCTAACCCTAGGGTTGACTTCTGCCTCGTTTCTAGTATTTTTTTGCATATTTCATCATGCTATATCTTCGCATCTGTAGATCCGTTTTGGGCATATAGCATATCAAAATGTTCGTCTCAGAGAGCACATCATTTCATATCACTGCATCATTTTCATTTGAGTTCATCTTGATGCCCGAAATGCTGTTAGAAGAATGCTATTTGAGATAATTGTCAGATCTGCTGCTCCAATTAGATATTTGTCATTTTTGCCATGATTATTGTGTGCATGATATGCCCCTGAGCTCTTCATGAGTTTTGTTATATGTTTTGCCATCTATCCAGAGGTGCAACCCATGTATTTTTGTGATGTGTATGGTGACTATCACAAGTTTACAAAGTGGGGCATTCATTAATGCTGATTTCAGGGACTTAGCATTTCCACTAAGTCCTTGGACTGTTTATCTCATTATGTCATATGTTCATGTTGTTTCCTAGTGATCCGTGCCTCTTTTGAGGATGATCAGTAAGGATGTTTTGTTAATCTTGTAGTGCTCTATCCATCCATGTCTTTGTTTGCAATTATGGAGAACCCTAGCTTGAGTCAATCGAGCTCTACTTTTGCCATTTCGTGAATCTGGGCAGATTGTCTACTTGTTAGCGATTTGGCCGAGGATGTTGTAGTTGATCCGTGCATGCTATGTGATTGTTCTTGTCATGTCTAGCTTGTATTTTGTGTATGCTTGATGGGTGTATGCTTAGATTGTCATGACATGCTCTGTAGTAAGTGCATCGAGCTCGTAAACATGCCTACTTGATATCTGTTTCAGCATGCTCCAGTTTTCACTAAGTCTGTGATCTGATTATGTTTTTGCCATGTTCACATGCTTGCAAATGTATTTTCTGATCCCTTTAGGCTCAAGGTCACTAAGGGATTTTTGTTAAGCTCTTTGAGTAGCTCCAAGCCATGCTTTACTTTGTCATGTTCAGATCCTGTAGCATATTGTTTTCATGCTCCAAAGAGTGCTATCTGATCTGAAATTCCAGACAAGTGTTAATTTCACCAAGTCTGAAATCTGTTTGCCAAATGCATTTTTGCCATGCTTGTTTGAACCTGTTAATGGATGAATTGGCCGTAGCTCAGTGCTAGTTTTTTTTGTTAAGCATCATGAATGGATCCCTGCCATGTATTTTGATGCCATGTTTGGGTGCTGTAGCATGTTCACCTTGTTGCATTTAGATGGGTACTTGTTGTAAATCGCAGAACGTGGTCATATTTGAATTGCTTGCCATTTCCAAACCGTAACTCCGATTCTGGTGATCTTTATATCGTTTCAAGCGATTTCATCTCATCTTTACAGTGGCACACTTGGATTTCCATGTTAAGGCCAGGTTCATGCATTCCTTGTCTAATCTTGCATATGCATCACATATTGCATCCCGCATAGCATACCATCTTTGCATCATATTGTTTGAGCCTTGCACGTGGTTGATTGTGTCCTTGTTGCTTGTTTGTCTTTTTTGGGTAGAGTCGGGAGACGAGTTCGCTAACGAGGAGCCCGTTGAGTTTGCTTTCGAGGATCCAGTCAACTCTGACAACTTTGCAGGAAAGATGATCATACCCTCGAAATCACTACTATCTTTGCTTTGCTAGATGCTCGCTCTTTTGCTATGCCTATGCTATGATACCTACCACTTGCTTATCATGCCTCCCATATTGCCATGTCAAACCTCTAACCCACCATGTCCTAGCAAACCGTTGATTGGCTATGTTACCGCTTTGCTCAGCCCCTCTTATAGCGTTGCTAGTTGAAGGTGAGGATTGGAGACCGTTCCTTGTTGGAACATTATTTACTTGTTGGGGATATCATTATATTGCCATGTTATCTTAATGCATCTATATACTTGGTAAAGGGTGGAAGGCTCGGCCTCTCGCCTAGTGTTTTGTTCCACTCTTGCTGCCCTAGTTTCCGTCATATCGATGTTATGTTCCCGGATTTTGCGTTCCTTACGCGGTTGGGTTATAATGGGAACCCCTTGATAGTTCGTCTTGATTAAAGCTTTTCCAGCAATGCCCAACCTTGGTTTTACCATTTTCCACCTAGCCTCCTTTTCCCTTGGGTTTCCGGAGCCCGAGGGTCATCTTATTTTAAACTCCCCGGGCCAGTGCTCCTCTGAGTGTTGGTCCAACTCGTCAGCCGCCGCTGGCCACCAGGGGCAACTCTGGGTTGGCCTACCGGAAGTTAAGACAATCTGAGTGTGCCCTGAGAATGAGATATGTGCAGCTCCTATCGGGATTTGTCGGCACATTCGGGCGGTGTTGCTGGATTTGTTTTAACTTGTCGAAGTGTCTTGAAGAACCGGGATACCGAGTCTGATCGGAATATCTCGGGAGGGGGTCTATTCCTTCGTTGACCGTGAGAGCTTGTAATGGGCTAAGTTGGGACTCCCCTGCAGGGTTTTGAACTTTCGAAAGTCATGCCCGCGGTTATGGGCAGATGGGAATTTGTTAATGTCCGGTTGTAGATAACTTGAACCTTAACTTAATTAAAATGAATCAATAGTGTGAGTTACCGTGATGGTCTCTTCTCGGCGGCGTCCGGGAAGTGAACACGGAGTTGGAGTAATGCTTGCCGCAGGATGCCTTATAGTTACTCGTTCGCGCTTTGCCTCCTCTTCTCGCTCTCTTTTGCGAACAGGATAACCACCATATATGCTAGTCGCTTGCTGCAGCTCCACATATTTTCCTTTGCCTTACATATTAAGCTTAAATAGTCTTGATCGCGAGGGTGCGAGATTTCTGAGTCCCTGTGGCTCACAGATTACTTCCAAACCAGATGTAGGGCTTGATGATTCCGTTCCAGATGACGCGCTTGAGCTCAAGTGGGAGTTCGACGAGGACTCACGCTGATACTACGTGTCTTTCCCTGATGATCAGTAGTGGTGCCCAGTTGGGGTGATCGGGACCGTGTCGCATGTTGGGTTGTTCTTTTATTTTGGTGCCGTAGTCGGGCCATGAGTGTTTGAGTGTTGTAATGCTATTTATGTACTTTGATTGACGTGGCGAGTGTAAGCCAACTATGTATCTCCCCTTTTATTATCTATATTACATGGGATGTTGTGAAGATTGCCTAACTTGTGACATTGCTTTCAATGCGGTTATGTCTCTAAGTCATGCCTTGACACATGGGAGCTATAGCTGCATCGAGGGCGTTACAAGTTGGTAATCAGAGCCTTCCCCGACCTTAGGAGCCCCAATTGCTTGATCATTTTTAGCAGCCGTTGTTGAGTCTAGAAAATGTTTTGAGTCATTTAGGAATTATATATCGGAGAGTTTAGGAATTCTTTTTACTTACCAGTCTCCTCATCGCGCTGGTAAGGCATCCTGACGTAGAGTTTTGACTCTTCTCTTCTCAAATTTCACTAAAAAAATTTAGGATCACGCGGGTATCTTGGAATCATTCCAATGGTTTTGTGACGAGAACATTGTTCTTGGTGCCTCCTGTCTTTAGGGGTTGTGGAAGTGTCCCGGGGAGTTGAGCTCCGAGGTGTTGTCGTCACAATTTTATCGTTGCAGTTCTGGAATACCTGAGTTTAGTACGCCGACATCGAAAATCTCCTTTATGTAGTTCGTTGGTGAGATAACCTCGACGCCACCCAGTACTGGGGCGGGAGAGTATCACCATAACTCGTATAACGGATGCTTTTCGAAGGTCGAGGTAGATGGTTTCCGAAGTTTTCTCGGTTATGTGTTGAAGGATGGATACAGCTGGATGTAGGATTTGCTAGATTTGGGTGAGATATTATGCTTCCCCTGTATCCCCAACACCTGATTGCATAACCGGAAAGGTTCGGGAGTTTCATAGGTGGGAATTCTTGTAGCTCTAGCTCTTCTTCCACGGATATTTGGTTTGAGATTGGGATTTCTTACCGAGTATCCGTACCTTGTTGATTTATTTCTCTACCTAAATTCTAAGTGGCTTCTCAATTTATGGATATGTGACCATTTCAAGAGGAATGCATTCGTTCTTATGTTCGGATGTGAAGACTTTATGTTGCAAATTTTCATTCCGTTGGATTCAGCTTCAATATTTGTCTATCAATGTGCTAATGGATGTCAACCTTTTCAGGATGGCTCCCGCTAAGAGCACCAATCAGAATCAGAATCAGGATCCGCCACCACCTCCTCCTCCTCTAGAGGCATGGCAAGCTGTGATGGCCGCAACCAATGCAAACACACAGTTGATCATGCAAATTCTTCAAGAGCGCAATCAAGCGAACCAAGGCAACCAAGGAAACAATCAGAATCACTTTGCTACACTCAACCAGTTCCTTGCTAACGGGCCAAAGACTTTCAGCAATTGTGTTGAGGCAACTGATGCTGACGATTGGCTCGTGGATCTGTGCAAGCATTTCGAGTGCAGTAACGTCAGGCCTGAGGACTTTGTCAAGTTCGCTTCCTTCCAACTCAAAGACCAAGCTGCAGAATGGTTCCAGCAGTACAAGGATTCCAGAGGAGGCTGTGTGATTACCTGGGATGAATTTCGTCAAGACTTCAAAGCTCATCATATCCCTCAGAGCGTGGTTGAAAGCAAGCGTGAGGAATTCCGCAACCTGAAGCAAGGCTCTTTGTCTGTCTATGACTACAACAAGTTGTTTCAGAAGCTCGCCCGCTTTGCTAAGCAGGATGTCCCTGATGAGAAGAGCATGATATACCAGTTCAGGGGTGGTCTCAGAGAAGAAATCCAGCTAGCTCTTGTTCTCTTTGAGCCCTTGAGGTACGATGTGTTCTACAACATAGCATTGAAGCAAGAGGCTGCTCAACTGAGGTGTGATGCTTCCAAGAAGCGAGTCGGAGATGCTACTCCTTCGTCCTCTACTCAAGTGGCCAAGCAGCAGAAGTATTGGCTTCCTCCTCCTCCGTTCTGTCAGCCGTATCAGAAGAGCAAAGGTGGCAGTGGATCTTCCCACCCACGCAACCCTAGCTTTCAGAACAAGACTTCGTCTCAAGCTCCAAGATCAAGTGCTCCGTATCACCGTCCGCTTTCAGAGGTCACGTGCAACAAGTGCCAACAGAAGGGTCACTATGCCAACAAATGCTTCAATCAGAGGCGTCTTCCTCCTCCTCCTGTGAGATCGGCAAGTACAGATGTAGTCAAGCATAACCCCAAGCACGTCAAGGTCAACTTGATGAACGCAGCTCATGCAGAGGACTCGTCAGATGTCATCATGGGTAACCTTCCTGTTAACGATGTTCTTGCAAAAGTTCTTTTTGACACTGGTGCATCGCATTGTTTTATCTCGAGACCTTTTGCATCTAAGCATGGGTGGTATTCTCAAGTTATGCATAAGCCATTAGCAGTTGTCTCTCCGGGTAGATGTTTGCTCGCTAACTACGAGGTTCTGGATATTTCTATCTCGATGGGTGATTTCAAGTTTCTGGCTTCTCCAATGATCCTTGGTAACTCGGATATTGATCTTATTCTCGGGATGGATTGGCTTTCTAAGCACAAGGCTCAGCTTGATTGTGCAGCCAGGCAGATTCAATTGACTCATTCGTGTGAGGATGTAATTGTCTTTGCCTCTCAGGATAATACAATCCGTCTGTTTTCTCTCAATGAGAAGGGTGAACTGGATGCTATCTTGCAGATTCCAGTCGTTTGTGAATATCAAGACGTCTTTCCAGAAGAGCTTCCAGGAATGCGTTCGCACTGGCTAGTTGAATTTGTCATTGATCTTGAGTCTGGCACGGAACCAGTGTGCAAGTGTCCTTACAAGCTCGGACCTGAAGAGTTGAAGGAGCTGAAGAAGCAACTCGATATTCAAGAGAGAATGGGTCTCATCCAGCCTAGTTCTTCTCCGTGGGGTTGTGGTGTTCTTTTTGTGAAGAAGAAGGATGGAACGGACCGACTTTGTGTTGATTACCGTCCATTGAACAAGAAGACCATCGAGAACAAATACCCACTTCCCAACATCAACGAGCTGTTCGAACAACTCAAAGGCGCCCAAGTATTCTCCAAGCTTGATCTTCGTATGGGTTATCATCAGATTCGAATCCGTGAGCAAGATATTCCCAAGACGGCTTTCAGGACAAGCTATGGTTCATATGAATACACTGTCATATCTTTTGGCCTCGTCAACGCTCCTCCGACGTTCTCTCGCATGATGAACTTCATCTTCAACGCCTACACCAATGACTTCATTTTGGTCTATCTTGACGACATTCTGGTTTTCTCGAAGAACAAGGAAGATCATGCTAAGCACTTGCATTTGGTACTCGATAAGCTGAGGGAACACCAGTTCTATGCCAAGTTCTCCAAGTGCGAATTTTTGCTCGATGAGGTTCTTTATCTTGGTCATATCATCTCTGCCAAGGGCGTTGCGGTGAATCCTGAGAAGGTGTCTGCAATTGTGAATTGGGAACCTCCTCAGAACGTGAAGCAACTCCGTAGCTTCCTCGGTCTCGCAAGCTAGTGCCGAAGATTCGTTGAAAACTTTTCTAAGATCGCGAAGCCTCTCTCAAATCTTCTCCAGAAGCACGTCAAGTACGTTTGGTCTCCGGAGTGTGACATTGCTTTCAACACTTTGAAAGAGAAATTGGTCACTGCTCCAGTTCTGACTCCGCCTGATGAATCCAAACCGTACGAGGTCTTTTGTGATGCCTCTCTCCAAGGTCTCGGTGCAGTGTTGATGCAAGAGAAGAAAGTTGTGGCTTATACCTCTCGCCAGTTGAAGCCCAATGACAAGAACTACCCCACTCATGGCATCGAGTTGGCGGCAGTTGTGCATGCTCTTTTGACTTGGAGACTTCTCTTATTGGGAAGAAAAGTGGACATTTTCACTGATCACAAGAGTCTCAAGTACATCTTCACTCAGCCTAATCTCAACCTCAGGCAAACTCGATGGGTCGAAATGATTCAAGAGTATAATCCGAGTATCGAGTATACTCTAGGCAAGGCCAATGTGATTGCTGACGCATAGAGCAGGAAGGCTTACTGCAACAGTTTTATTCTCAAGCCTTATCAACCCGAGCTTTGTGAAGCTTTCCGCAAACTTAATCTGCAAGTTGTTCCTCAAGGTTTCCTCGCCAACCTTCAAGTCTCTCCTACCTTGGAAGACCAGATTCGCCAAGCTCAACTTCTTGATGCTATGGTGAAAAAGGTGAAGATTGGGATTGCCAAGAGTCAACCCAAGTACAAGTGCTACCACCTTGATGACAAGGATACTCTCTTCTTTGAGGATCGTATTGTTGTGCCCAAAGGTGATCTTCGTAAGGTTATCATGAACGAGGCTCACAATTCTCTCCTCTCCATCCACCCTGGGAGCACGAAGATGTATCAGGACCTCAAGCAGGCTTATTGGTGGACTCGAATGAAGCGCGAGATTGCTCAATTCGTGAATGAATGTCATGTCTGCAGAAGAGTGAAGGCAGAACACCAAAGACCAGCTGGTCTCCTCCAACCTCTTGCCATTCCATAATGGAAGTTTGACCACATTGAGATGGACTTCGTGACTAGGTTTCCAAAGTCCAAACGTGGCAATGATGCTATATTCGTTGTCATCGACAAACTCACTAAAGTGGCTCACTTTCTGCCTATCAAAGAGTCAATCACTGCAGCTCAATTGGCGGAACTCTATACCTCTCGGATTGTCTCTCTGCACGGTATTCCACAAGTGATCTCTTCAGACCATGGCAGCATCTTTACCTCCAAGTTTTGGGATTCTTTTCAGAAGGCCATGGGCACCAACATCCGCTTCAGCACAGCTCTCCATCCTCAAACTAGCGGTCAAGTCGAGCGTGTCAATCATATTCTTGAAGATATGCTCAGGGCTTGTGTGATCTCCTTCGGCATGAAGTGGGAGGATTGTCTTCCTTATGCTGAATTCTCCTACAACAACAGTTTTCAAGCAAGTTCGGGCAAGGCCCCATTTGAAATTCTGTATGGCAGGAAGTGCCATACCCCTCTCAACTGGTCTGAAACCGGTGAACGTCAGCTTTTGGGAAATGACTTAATCACAGAGGCAGAGGAAATGTGCAAAGTCATTCGAGATAACCTCAAAGCAGCCCAATCCCACCAGAAGAGCTACTATGATAGTAAGCACCGTGATTTGGCTTTCGAGATCGGAGATCATGTTTACGTCCGTGACTCTCCTATGAAAGGTACTCATCACTTCGGTATCAAAGGGAAGCTTGCCCCTAGATACGTGGGACCTTTCAAGATTGTCAGCAAGAGAGGCGATATCGCCTATCAACTCGAGCTTCCTTCAAACTTTGCAAATGTTCATGACGTGTTCCATGTCTCTCAGCTCCGAAAGTGCTTCAAGACTCCTGACCGCACCGTCAACTTTGAGGACATTGAGCTCCAAGAAGATCACCCTTATTGTGAGCACCCCGTTGCTATTCTTGAAGAGACTGAACGCAAGACTCGCAACAAGTCAATCAAATTCCTCAAAGTCAAGTGGTCACACCATTCCGACCGTGAAGCTACCTGGGAACGCGAGTATCACCTCCGTTCTGAATACCCGGAGTTTTTTCAGTCCTAGATATCGGGACGAGATCCTTTCGTAGAGGTGGAGTGTTGTAACACCCCGGATGTAATTTACCCAATATGTAATCCAACTCTTGCCGTTTCCGGCTTTAAGTTATTTTATTTTCTCGGGTTCGGGTTTTTGTCTCCATGTGTTGTTGTCGTTGTCATGCATCTCATATCATGTCATCATGTGCATTGCATTTGCATACGTGTTCATCTCATGCATTCGAGCATTTTCCCCGTTGTCCGTTTTGCATTCCGGCGCTTCGTTCTCCTCCGGTGGTCATTTATACCTTTCTTTGGTGTGTGGGGATTAAACATTTCCGGATTGGACCGAGACTTGCCAAGCGCCCTTGATTTACTACCGGTAGACCGCCTGTCAAGTTTCGTACCATTTGGACTTTGTTTGATGCTCCAACGGTTAACCGAGGGACCGAAAAGGCCTCGTGTGTGTTGCAGCCCAACACCCCTCCATTTTGGCCCAAAACACACCAAAACCTTCTCCGTCATCTAGAGCGTTCGATCACAATCGCGTGGCCGAAAACCGCACCTCATTTGGACTCTCCTAGCTCCTCCTATGCATATTTAAAGATCCCCCCGAAAATCTCCTTCTTCTCCCCGAAACCCTAGATCCGTTTCTCCGCGCGCCGAACATTGTCCGGACCGCGCCGGACACACCGCCGCCAGCCACTCCCGCGTCGCCACATCACCGCCGCCGACCCGCACCCCGCCGGGGCCCAGACCCGGCCCCCCCAAGCCCGTTCCTCCGCCGCCCAAGCGCACGCGCCTCCACCGCCCCTTTCCCCCGACGCCGGTGCCGGCCGCCTCCGCCACCCGCCGCCCACCTCGCCGGTAGCCGCCGCGTCGCCGGACGGCCTCGCCACCTCGCCGGCCGCCGCGGCCAGGGAGCAGCTCCGCCGCCCGCGCATCGTCGAGCCGCGGCTGTTGCCCCTCGCCGGCGACTCCCTTCGCCCGCTCGCCGGCAGACCTCGCCCACCTTGCCGGAGCCCGACCTGCTCGCCGGAGTCCTCGGGAGGCGCGCGCGTGAACAGTGCGATCCGATCCAGATCCAGATCCTAACCCTAGGGTTGACTTTTGCCTCGTTTCCAGTATTTTTTTTGCATATTTCATCATGCTATATCTCCGCATCCGTAGATCCGTTTTGGGCATATAGCATATCAAAATGTTCGTCTCAGAGAGCACATCATTTCATCTCATTGCATAATTTTCATTTGAGTTCATCTTGATGCCCAAAATGCTGTTAGAAGAATGCTATTTGAGATAATTGTCAGATCTGCTGCTCCAATTAGATATTTGTCATTTTTGCCATGATTATTGTGTGCATGATATGCCCCTGAGCTCTTCATGAGTTTTGTATGTTTTGCCATCTATCCAGAGGTGCAACCCATGTATTTTTGTGATGTGTGTGGTGACTAGCACAAGTTTGCAAAGTGGGGCATTCGTTAATGCTGATTTCAGGGACTTAGCATTTCCACTAAGTCCTTGGACTGTTTATCTCATTATGTCATATGTTCATGTTGTTTCCTAGTGATCCGTGCCTCTTTTGAGGATGATAAGTAAGGATGTTTTGTTAATCTTGTAGTGCTCTATCCGTCCATGTCTTTGTTTGCAATTATGGAGCACCGTAGCTTGAGTCAATCGAGCTCTACGTTTGCCATTTCGTGAATCTGGGCAGATTGTCTACTTGTTAGCGATTTTGCCGAGGATGTTGTAGTTGATCCGTGCATGCTATGTGATTGTTCTTGCCATGTCTAGCTTGTATTTTGTGTATTCATGATGGGTGTATGCTTAGATTGTCATGACATGCTCTGTAGTGAGTGCATCGAGCTCGTAAACTTGCCTACTTGATATCTGTTTCAGCATGCTTCAGTTTTCACTAAGTCTGTGATCTGATTATGTTCTTTGCATGTTCACATGCTTGCAAATTTATTTTCTTATCCCTTTTGGCTCAAGGTCACTAAGGGATTTTTGTTAAGCTCTTTGAGTATCTCCATGCCATGCTTTACTTTGTCATGTTCAGATCATGTAGCATATTGCTTTCATGCTCCAAAGAGTGCTATCTGATCTGAAATTCCAGACAAGTGTTAATTTCACCAAGTCTGAAATCTGTTTGCCAAATGCATTTTTCCCATGCTTGTTTGAACCTGTTAATGGATGAATTGGCCGTAGCTCAGTGCTAGTTTTTTGTTAAGCATCATGAATGGATCCCTGCCATGTATTTTGATGCCATGTTTGGCTGCTGTAGCATGTTCACCTTGTTGCATTTAGATGGGTACTTGCTGTAAATCGCAGAACGTGGTCATATTTGAATTGCTTGCCATTTCCAAACCGTAACTCCGATTCCGGTGATCTTTATATCGTTTTCAAGAGATTTCATCTCATCTTTCCAGTGGCACACTTGGATTTCCATGTTGAGGCCAGGTTCATGCATTCCTTGTCAAATCTTGCATATGCATCACATATTGCATCCCGCATAGCATACCATCTTTGCATCATATTGTTTGAGCCTTGCACGTGGTTGATTGTGTCCTTGTTGCTTGTTTGTCTTGTTTGGGTAGAGCCGGGAGACGAGTTCGCTAACGAGGAGCCCGTTGAGTTTGCTTTCGAGGATCCAGTCAACTCTGACAACTTTGCAGGCAAGATGATCATACCCTCGAAATCACTACTATCTTTGCTTTGCTAGATGCTCGCTCTTTTGCTATGCCTATGCTACGATACCTACCACTTGCTTATCATGCCTCCCATATTGCCATGTCAAACCTCTAACCCACCATGTCCTAGCAAACTGTTGATTGGCTATGTTACCGCTTTGCTCAGCCCCTCTTATAGCATTGCTAGTTGCAGGTGAAGATTGGAGACCGTTCCTTGTTGGAACATTATTTACTTGTTGGGGATATCATTATATTGCCATGTTATCTTAATGCATCTATATACTTGGTAAAGGGTGGAAGGCTCGGCCTCTCGCCTTGTGTTTTGTTCCACTCTTGCCGCCCTAGTTTCCGTCATATCGATGTTATGTTCCCGGATTTTGCGTTCCTTACGCGGTTGGGTTATAATGGGAACCCATTGATAGTTCGTCTTGATTAAAGCTTTTCCAGCAATGCCCAACCTTGGTTTTACCATTTTCCACCTAGACTCTTTTTCCCTTGGGTTTCCGGAGCCCGAGGGTCATCTTATTTTAAACCCCCCGGGCCAATGCTCCTCTGAGTGTTGGTCCAACTCGTCAGCCGCCAGTGGCCACCAGGGGCAACTCTGGGTTGGCCTACCGGAAGTTAAGACAATCTGAGTGTGCCCTGAGAACGAGATATCTGCAGCTCCTATCGGGATTTGTCGGCACATTCGGGCGGTGTTGCTGGATTTGTTTTAACTTATCGAAGTGTCTTGAAGAACCGGGATACCGAGTCTGATCGGAATGTCTCGGGAGGAGGTCTATTCCTTCGTTGATCGTGAGAGCTTGTCATGGGCTAAGTTGGGACTCCCCTACAGGGTTTTGAACTTTCGAAAGCCGTGCCCGCGGTTATGGGCAGATGGGAATTTGTTAATGTCCGGTTGTAGATAACTTGAACCTTAACTTAATTAAAATGAATCAACAGTGTGAGTTACCGTGATGGTCTCTTCTCGGCGGCGTCCGGGAAGTGAACACAGAGTTGGAGCAATGCTTGCCGCAGGATGCCCTCTAGTTACTCGTTCGCGCTTTGCCTCCTCTTCTCGCTCTCTTTTGCGAACAGGATAGCCACCATATATGCTAGTCGCTTGCTGCAGCTCCACATATTTTCCTTTGCCTTACCTATTAAGCTTAAATAGTCTTGATCGCAAGGGTGCGAGATTGCTGAGTCCCTGTGGCTCACAGATTACTTCCAAACTAGATGCAGGGCCTGATGATTCCATTCCAGATGACGCGTTTGAGCTCAAGTGGGAGTTCGACAAGGACTCACGCCGATACTACGTGTCTTTCCCTGATGATCAGTAGTGGTGCCCAGTTGGGGTGATTGGGACCGTGTCGCATGTTGGGTTGTTCTTTTATTTTGGCGCCGTAGTCGGGCCATGAGTGTTTGAATGTTGTAATGCTATTTATGTACTTTGATTGATGTGGCGAGTGTAAGCCAACTATGTATCTCCCCTTTTATTATCTATATTACATGGGATGTTGTCAAGGTTGCCTAACTTGCGACATTGATTTCAATGCGGTTATGTCTCTAAGTCGTGCCTCGACACGTGGGAGCTATAGCCGCATCGAGGGCGTTACACCTGAG
Organism: Triticum dicoccoides; assembly: GCF_002162155.2. NCBI lineage: Eukaryota > Viridiplantae > Streptophyta > Magnoliopsida > Poales > Poaceae > Triticum > Triticum dicoccoides. Next base: position 111,473,108 of record NC_041384.1, on the reverse strand, counting down.
CTGCGTGTTCAGGACTGGGTGTCCGGGACTGTGTGTCCTCGAATTTAAATACCCAGCCGCTCCAACCAGACGTACAACTGAGACAACAGTTGGAACTGGTCTACCAAATCATTGTCTTCACCAAGCTTACTGGTTCTATTCCCTCAACTCTTTCATTTCCTCATAATTGTGTTGCGTGTCTGTTCATATCTGTGTTTGAAGACTTTGACTGAAGACTTTCTCAATTTCCTCAGTTCAATTTCTTCAGTCTGTTTGTCTTCTTCCTGTGTTATCCTATGATTACTCTTCCTATACTCTGTGCCATTCTTAATTTCATCATGATGACTATGCTTGTATTCTGTTATGTTTACTTTTGAGTACTTATTCCGCTCCTAGTAGTTCTTCGCTAAGGAATTTACTCACCGACAAATTCCTCAGTGAAGAATTTCATAAAAATCACCTATTCAGCCCCCTCTAGTCGATATAACGCACTTTCAATTGGTATCAGAGCAAGGTACTCCCTTGTTCTATGTGATTTTGGTTTAACCGCCTGGAGTTTTAGTTATGTCGATCGCAGGTATGACAAAAGTGACATGCCCCATCTTTGATGGTCATGAGTATCCCAAGTGGAAGGCCATGATGAAGAAACGCCTCATGGCAATGAACAGTGAGCTGTGGACCGTCACTGAGATTGGTCTGACCGATCTGTGCAAGATGGCGGAAGCTGATGACATTCGCAAGTATACTCTTCTCAACCTCACGGCGAAGGATGTCATTTGCCCCAGTCTATCACAAAATCAGTTCAGGAATATCATGCATCTCGATCATGTGAAGCTCATTTGGGACCATCTCTCTGAGGTCTATGAAGGTCATCGAACCTGTCATGATCCTTGGTTTGAGGACTTCAAGGAATCTCTCAAAGCGATGACATTCAAACCAGAATCATCATCTTCTGCATCATGCCTTATGGCAAAAGATGCTGAGGTAACTGAATGCTACCTATCCGAGTATAGTGATGATGAATCTGGTGATGACTTTGGACCCAGCTATGTCAAACTTGCTCCCCTTGCCACTAAACAACAAAGAGCTTTGGAGAAAGTTTAGTATATGCTAAACAAGAGCGATGATATGTTGGGTGAAGAAATGGATCAGTCAAAAGCTTTGGCTGAAAGTCTTCAGAGACTTCATACTAAGTATGACACCCTTCAAGATCAACATAACACTCTCTTATCTGATCATGAGAAGCTTTCTTATGAATTTCTTCAAAGAAAGCAAGACCTTGAGAAGCTAAGAGTGAGTTATGAAGATCTTCAGAAGGAGCACGATTCATTACTTGCTCAACAAATCAGCACTTATCAGGAAGAATTTGTTCCTCCATGCTTGAAGTGCATTGAATGTGAATCTGCTAATTCCTCACCTGAATGTTCAAATGCTGCTAATGTTTCAAATTCTTCACATGCCTCTGCTATCACTAATCCCTCATCCGAGGACATTGCTAGTATCACTGACGATGTAGGGCTGAAGGAATTGTACATGACAGGCATGGACAAAAGCCTCAAAGGGCATCAGGCTCTTTGTGATGTGCTTAAAAAGTAGATCCTCAACAGGAACCCTAGGAAAGAGGGTATCGCCTTTGAGAGGAAACTCAATGCTGATGGTACATATTGGAAGCCTGAGCAGTACCCCAAAACTACATGGGTTGCTGCAAAGGGACCTCCAGTTGATCCATCTAACTTATCTGGATTTGCATGTGAATCTCCTCATTTTGACGATGAGTCAATTGACTCCAACTATAAACTGTTCAAAAATCAGAATGGTGAAGTATTTGCTAGATACGTTTGGCACTAACTGCAGGAACGGCTCCCCGATGAAGAAAATCTAGGTTCCCAAAAGATGCCTTGAAAATCTTCACGTGAATGTCATCATGACGCCACCTGTGAAGAATAGGAACCCCAGATCAAATTCCTCATACAGACCAAATTCCTCATATGGATCAAAGTCCTCATATGAACATCATCGTGCTAACCCGTCTGTTTTGCAGGGAAGATCTAAGGATTATGGATATGTGCATTATTCTTCAAATCATTATGTCCATAAGTCCTCGAAGAATTTCTCTGCATACTCTTATGCTTACTCTAACCCCTCTTATGTGAAACGAAATGGACTGGCTTCTATGCCATCCTTCTCGTATGGAGCTTGCAGAATGATGAACTCTTTGCCACCCCTTCAGATGTGGGTGGTGAAGGAAAAGAACTAATCTCTTCTGCATGGTCAGGTCTCTAGACGCACGTAATCGTCTGAAGAATTTGCTGGAGACCTGAGCATGCCTGATAGGACGCAGGCTAATCATGAAGAAATGAACTTCCATTTCTCACGTCCTCGTATTACTTTATCAGTTCTTTTACTTGATGAAATTGATCTGATGAATTGATGTCATATTCTTCACTGATGAAGTATATGAGTTTGTAAGCTGCACTAATTCATCTGCAGGATGATCAACCCAAAGCCACTGAGTGGGTCCTCGATAGTGGATGTACAAACCACATGACTGGTGACAAGAATCTATTGATGGATGCTCCATTATCTCTGTCGCATCTGAAGCATATCATCTTTGCTGACAAAGGCAAAAGTCAGGTATTGAGTCTAGGTAAGGTTGTGATTACAAAGGATCGACACATGGACAAAGTCATGCTTGTTGAGTCCTTAGGATACAACCTTATGTCTGTCTTAATGCTTTGTGATCTTGATATGGTTGTTGTCTTTGGCAAGTACCGTTGTGTTGTGGTTATGGAAGCTGACAATTCCAAAGTCTTCGAAGGCTTTAGGAGAGGAGACCTGTATATTGTTGATTTCTCTACAGGACCACAACCAGCCGTGTGCTTACTTGCAAAAGCTTCAGAAGGCTGGCTCTGGCATCGACGACTTGGTCATGCAGGCATGAGGAATTTGCACATGCTTGCGAAGAATAAGACTGTCATTGGCATCAAGAATGTCAAATTCCTCAAGGATCACCTATGCGGAGCCTGTGAAGCTGGGAAGATGACGAAGTCCAAGCATCCAGCGAAGACTATCATGACCACCACTCGCCCGTTTGAATTGCTTCACATGGATCTCTTTGGTCCTAATCATTATTCTGCTATTTCAAATGAAGCATCTCAGTATGGCTTTGTTATTGTTGATGATTATTCTCGCTACACATGGGTACACCTTGTTACTTACAAACATGAAGTGCAGGAAGTCTTCAAACGATTTTCCTCGACGGCTTCAACCAACTTTGGTGTGATGATCAAGCACATCAGAAGTGACAATGGCACTGAGTTCAAGAATTCTGGTCTCGATGACTATCTTGATGAACTTGGTATTACTCATGAGTTATCTGCTCCTTACGCTCCTCAGCAGAATGGCGTCATGGAGCGCAAGAACAGGACTCTTGCTGAGATGGCTCGCACTATGCTTGATGAATACAAAACGCCTCGTCGTTTCTGGACTGAGGCAATTGATACTGCGTGCCACATCATCAACAGAGTATATCCTCACAAATTCTTCAAAAAGACTGCCTATGAACTCCTCACTGATAAGAAACCAAATGTAAGTTATTTCAAAGTCTTCGGTGCTAAATGTTGGATTAGAGATCCTCATCACAACTCAAAATTTGCACTGAAAGCACATGAAGGTTTTATGCTTGGTTACGGAAAGGACTTGCACACCTACAGAGTCTTCAACAACGTTCTTCACAAAGTTGTTGAAACTGTAGATGTGCCGTTCGATGAAACTAATGGCTCGCAAAGAGAGCACCTACCTACTGTGATAGATGAACCAACACCTGAGGAAACTATCAATGTCAAGGCTACTGAGGATGTCATTCCTACTGAAGAATCGGCTGAAGAATTCATTCCAAAACATGAAGAACGTTGGGCTAATGCACCTGAAGAAAATGCTGAAGAAAATGGTGCTGAAGAAAACGCTGATCAAATTCTTCAACGACAACCAGCTCATCCTCGCATTGCAAAAGAAGTGCAAGTTGAAAAGATCATCAATGACATCAAAGCGCCAGGTCCTCTCACACGCTCAAAAGCTTCACATTTGTCTAACTTTTGTGGGCACTATGCTTTTGTCTCTATTACAGAGCCCACTAAGGTAGATGAAGCATTTCTGGAGCCTGAGTGGATTCAGGCCATGCAAGAAGAATTACATCAGTTCGAGCTCAACAATGTCTGGGAACTGGTTAAATGTCCAGATCCTCGCAAGCACAATATCATCGGCACAAAGTGGATCTACCGCAACAAGCAAGATGAAAATGGTCTTGTGGTGAGGAATAAGGCACGGCTTGTAGCTCAAGGCTACACACAGGTTGAAGGAATTGATTTCGATGAAACTTTTGCACCTGTTGCTAGACTTGAGGCTATTCACATATTACTTGCTTATGCTAACCATCATGATATCACTTTATATCAAATGGATGTGAAAAGTGCATTCCTCAATGGTAAGCTTGAGGAAGAAGTATATGTTGCTCAACCCCCAGGTTTTGAAGATCGAAAGAATCCTGACAAAGTCTTCAGACTCAACAAGGCCCTCTATGGCCTCAAGCAGGCCCCACGGGCTTGGTATGATACCTTGAAGGAACTCTTCATGAAGAAAGGCTTCAAACCTGGTTCACTCGACCCTACTCTTTTCACTAAATCTTATGATGGTGAATTATTTGTGTGCCAAGTATATGTTGATGATATTATCTTTGGCTGTACTGACCAACGTTATAGTGATGAATTTGCCTATATGATGAGTGAAGAATATCAAATGTCTAGGATGGGAGAGTTGAAATTCTTATTAGCTCTTCAAATTCGTCAACAACGCAATGGCATATTCATATCTCAGGAGAAATACCTCAAGGATGTACTGAGGAAATTCGACATGCAAGATTGCAAAGACGTCAAAATTCCTATGCCCACAAATGGCCATCTGTGCACTGATGAAAATGGTATTGACTTCGATCATAAGGTATACCGCTCCATGATAGGCTCCTTATTGTACTTATGTGCATCTAGGCCAGATATAATGCTTAGTGTTTGCATGTGTGCCCGACTTCAAGCTGCACCGAAGGAATCACACCATAAGGCTGTGAAGCATATTCTTCGATATCTAGCTCACACACCAACACTTGGATTATGGTACCCCAAGGGCTCGGCTTTTGATCTTGTTGGATATTCTGACTCTGACTATGTTGGTGATCGTGTGGATCGCAAGTAAACATCTGGTACATGTCATTTCCTCGGACGATCTTTAGTCTGTTGGTCCTCGAGGAAACAGAACTGCGTATCACTATCTACTGCTGAAGCTGAGTACATTGCCGCTGGTTCTTGCTGTGCCCAATTGCTATGGATGAAGCAAACTCTCAAGGACTACGGCGTCAACATGAAGAATGTGCCTCTCTTCTGTGACAATGAGAGTGCCATCAAGATTGCTCACAACCCAGTTCAGCACTCGAAGACAAAGCACATTCAGATTCGTCATCATTTTCTTCGTGATCATGTGTTGAAGGGAGACATTTCTATTGAGCATGTGAAGACTGAAGAACAACTAGCCAATATCTTCACAAAGCCCTTGGATGAGAAGAGATTTAGCAAGTTGCGGTCTGAGCTAAATATCTTAGAATCTTCGAATGTTCTTTGAAAAGGACTCTCATCCTAACACTTATGCAAAATTGATGACTTAGATGTGCAACACATGAAGAAACGTTTTTCTTCAATCAATGAAGAATAACACTCTTAGTGTGAAGAAATTAATGAAGAAATTGATTCTCAGAACCCTACAATAATTGCACGCGGTGTCTGAAATCATCATTCTTATATGGTGGATCACGCCACCACTAAAAGTTGAAATTCCTCAAATTATTCATATTCTTCAACTTTGCATAGTCTTCACTTGTCATGTCGTTTTTCTTCATTGGTTATATATATATATATATATATATATATATATATATATATATATATATATATATATATGACTTTATGTCCTCTACATCATTCACTTATTGCTAATTCTTCAAGTTGGTTTTTCTGCTAAGTGAATGTGATCGAACCCTTCCCCTCTAAGCTATACTCAACTCAATCTGTTCACAAATTCTTCATGTGCATTCTATTTGAAACTCGTTCAAAATCTTCACTGTGTCCTTGTCAGCTGAAGAAATTGCGAACGGAACTTTAAAACCTATTTTATCGAAAATTTCGGTTTTGCCGCTCAAACCGTTCTGCATCCCACGATATACTTATCCACTCACCCACGATCTAACATGATCTCCACCTCTCACTACGTGGGTGACACATGTCATGCGAATGAGAAGGGTCAGGGGCACGTTCGTCCAATTTCTTCGGGCGAGCAGTTTTTCACCGTGGCTATAAATACCCCTCCTTCCCTTCCTCACTTCTCTTACTCCGCTCGACCTCTCTCTCCACCTCGAGCTTCTCAAACCCTAGCGCCGCTGCTACTTCATCGCCGCCGGTGAGGAAGAGCTTCACCGCCTCGACCTCGTCGCCGATGTACTCGTGTCGACCGTGGAAATCTTCACTGCGCCGCCGCTGTAGCCGTCTTCCTCCGCCAAGTTAGGGCGTGGAAGATCTGCACAGACGAACTTTACAATACTTCACATCTCCTCACTCCAGTTCGTCGTGTTCTTCGTCGGGGGTAATTGAAAGTTACTTTTACTACCCTCGTTGATTCGAATGATTATCTTCAAAATCTTCAAAGGTGTTTTTCTTCATAGATTCACACACTAAACACCTCACAAGTCATCTGTTCTTGATTCGTTTCTCTAAGCCATATTTTTCTTCAAGATTCCTCAATTGTGTTGATCTTCGATCTATACAACTCTGGAACCTAAGACAAAGAACGCTTAGTGAAAATCTTCAAGACTCATCTGGTCAAATTCCTCAAACTTGTTCTTTTTGAAAAATCTTTTGAGAACGCATATGACCTCTCCAAATTCCTCGCAACTATACTCTGTTCACAGGTACACATGTCAGCTGCTAAATCACTAGGTTCTCATCAACTTAACTCATTTGCAGCGTTCCTCGAAGAGAAGTTGCATACTTCTTCAGAGAATTCAATTGTTCAAATTCCTCAACTAAAGAAAATGGCTGATGGTAAGAAGCCACAGAAGGGAGGAAAGAGGCCTGAGGTAAATACAGCGTTTGAGATCCGTGATGACATATATGCTGGGTACTGCACACCTACTGAGGAAACCAAGAATGAGCGCAAAGTGCGCAAACAGAGGATAGAGAGGAGATGGGCAAGAGAGTGGAGGGAGTACAGATATGTCACTCCTAAGTACATGAAGAAATTGGCACTCAATCCTCCATGCCCAAGAGCTCCATTGGCACCTGGCCAAATAGCAGATCCCACCAGCATCAAGCGCGGTGAGGACTATCCTGATGAATGGGCCAAGCGCCAAGCCAAGCTGGCTAAGCAAGCCAGAGAAGCAGTGAGGAAATTCAATGAAGACTCTGCTGCTGCTGCTGCCTCTGCTGAGGCCTTTGCTGTCAAGCCAAAGAAGGCTATGTCAAAGAAGCCTGCGCGCAAGCCAAGTGCTTCACCAACAATGCCCTCAAGGCCAAGTTCCTCAGCAATGCCCTCACGGCCAGAATCCTCAAAGCCCTCACGGCAAATTCCTCATGCTGCTCATGTTCCTCCAAAGTTCTCAGCTCCTCCGCCAAAGCCTTCAGCTGTTCCAACTAAATCCTCAGCACCTATGCATCTCGCCTCATGCCAAAGGACTATCGGCATCTCCATTGCCTCACGTGTCTCAGCCAGTTCCTCTGCTGCACCAAGTTCCTCAGTTGTCCCCTCACTGCTAAAGATAAAGGCCACTGCTGGACGAGGTCCTCGCCCAAGTCCTCAAAAGAAGCAAGTCGCTTTCCAAGTGCCGTCTGATGAAGACGAAGCTGATGATGATGAACTTGCAGAAATCATCAGAGACAGGCAAGTCAGGGCCGCAAGAGCCAAAGGATCAGAGGTGCCACTGCTTTTGGATCCCAAGCTGATCCTCGACTACATTGATGATTAGCACAAGGACCCCAACACTCCCTTGCCTGAGTTCAAGATGACTCCTGGCCAAAGTCACATGCTAACCCACTTCATTCAAGAAGAAAAGTGGAAATTTGAGAAGGTCAGGCAGATCAAGAAAGCGCAGTACAAGAAAGAGCGCTATCTGAAGAAAAACGTTGTCTCTATGACAACTGAAGAACTTGTCACTATTCAGACTGAGATTAAGAAACTCAGTGATGACTTTGACGCATATCGCGCTGATTGGCTTGGAGCCGAGGTTCGTTTTGTGAAACTTGCGGATAACTTCACTTCCAATGTTGCAGCCCCAACGCAACAGGAAATTCCTCAGGCTGAAGCATCTGCTCAGCCTACTGAAGAAAATGCCAGCACCACTGATGACAATCAGGATGCTGAAGATAATGTGAGTTCCAGGGCTGATGACTACATTCCAGCCGCTGAAGAAATTGCCAGGGCACCCACTAGTGGTGTGCCTGAAGAAACTGAAGAACTCAGGGCAACTACATCAGGTGCTTGAAGAAAATCAACAAGATTCCTCAGCTGCTCCTACACCAACTTCAACTCCAATCCCTCCATTTGCATCAGATGTGAAGAAGACCAAGGCTGCAGAGCGTGCTGTAGTGAAGAAAAGGAAAGCATCAGCTGCTTCAGATTCTTCATCTCCGAAGAAAATGAAGCCTATGACAAGTTCATTTGCAAATCCGATTGATGTTGTTCCCATATCAACCAGGCCATCAAAGGACCTTGTTCCTTTTGATGAAGAATATGTGATCCCCAGCGGATCTAATGAAGAAACTCCTTCTGCTGCTTCGTCTGAACCATTGGATGAAGAAATTGAAGTGGATGCGATCCCTTCAACACCTATCATCTCCTCGCTTATGCCTCGGTTCACAGCTGAAGAGGCTAGCGTTGAAGAAATGGAAGATGAAGATGTGGACATTGGCTGCTCCACACCCGTAATCAGTGATGAATTCTGGGAAAGTCAGCATCCAAACTCTCCAATGTTCACCCCTCTACAGTAAATTCCTCAGTCCTCCACACAAACTGTTCACATGGGCTCTGAAGAAACTCATCCCACTGCAACTGTCCATGAGGAAATTCCAGAGACTAGCGCTGAAGAAACTGCTGCTGGTGAACAACCAACGATGCAGACTGCCACTGAGGAGGAACCAAAAATTCCTCAGCCTGAAGAACCTGCGATTGAGATTCCTGAGGTCGTGATGCAACTCACTGACACTCCTCTGCCGAAGCCAAAGGATCCATTCTCACGCAAGCAAAAGTTCAAGGCTGATGATTTCTTCGGTGAGCACGTATTCTTCGAAGATTACAACCCATATGACTCTGCTCGCATTAGGAAGAGGCGTTTCTTCTGAAACTTTATTGGATCGAGTTGTAATCTTAAACCCGATGGTGCTCTGATACTTTTGATGCACTATTCTGCATGCTTATTCCTCGTTAATATTACCGCACGCATGCTGAATTTCATCAGGCACCATATTTCATCATGCATTTCATATTCTTCATATTATATGTTAAATGCATGTATGAATTACAAGATATAGGGGGAGATCTCCATGATTCAACTCTTCAAGTGTGCATTGCTTCAAAAGCAAATTACTCACTATGCACATCTTCAGGAGGAGTTCTTCTATATCTTGCAATCAAATTCCTCAATATTAGTAGTTACACTTCATATGTTTATCCCCGTTGAAAACTTAACCTATATTGTCATCAATCACCAAAAAGGGGGAGATTGTAAGTGCATCTAGTGCCCCTTAGTGATTTTGGTGTATTGAAGACTTATAGGTTAAGGGACTAATGCGTTTGTGAGTGTACACAGGTCTATAAGTCTATGAGGAGTTTGATATTTACAGGTAAAGTCGACCCCTAAAAATGAATATCTTCGACTGAAGATTTTGGTATTTCTGAATACTTTCATGAAGACTTTGAAAGTGAAGAAATTGGTGTGTCCGTGAAGACTTGATATTCATGCGAGGAATATGAAGCTTGAAGACTTTTGTTTTCATAGTTTTGTTTTTTCTCTTTCTTGAGTCATAGGAAACACTGTACTGTTAAAGGGGGTCGAGGAAATACTAAGGAAAAATTTCCATGTGATGCTCAACTCAAAATCCTACACCTACCAATCCCTTCGAGTGAAGCCATTGGAAATCTCATACAGTTCAGTCAATTTCTTCAGTGACAGAGACGAAGTTCTTCTAGTATATGAGGAATTTGTCCTGATTGAGGAGTTAGGAATTCGCTAGTGCGGATTGCCTACACAGTGAGGAACATGATAGCCCTGAGGATTTTGCTACTCAAAATTCCGACCGTTGCTGTGCTATGCGCCAGCCGTCCCAAAATATCTATCCACCTAACGGTCATATCATTGAAGGGCATTTATGTCTTATCATGTCGGGCTGCTCCCTAGGCTATAAATAGCCGCCCCCTACAACCACTAGCTGGTTGGCTGCTCCGAGACCCATCCTCTGAGGACTTTGAGCGAAAATCATCAAGTGAGGAAAAACCAAAAACCCAAACACCTACAAACCCCAAGTGATTGAGCATCACTGAAGAGATTGATCCTGCATGGATCCGACGCTTGTTACCTTTGAAGACTGTGCTTCTTCCAGACAGTTAGGCGTCATGGTCTAGAGCATCCAAGAGGAATTGTGGAGCGCCGAGTGACCGAGTTTGTGAAGGTTTGGAAGTCGTCTAAAGACTTACCACGAGTGATTGGATGAGGTCTGTGTGACCTTAGTTCAAGGAGAATATGGTGAGGACTGGGTGTCCTGGGCTGCGTGTTCAGGGCTGTGTGTCCAGGATTGTGTGTCCTCGAGTTTAAATACTCAACCGCTCCAACCAGACGTACAACTGAGACAGCAGTTGGAACTGGTCTACCAAATCATTGTCTTCACCAAGCTTACTGGTTCTATTGCCGCAACTCTTTCATTTCCTCATAACTATGTTGCGTGTCTGTTCATATCTGTGTTTGAAGACTTTGACTGAAGACTTTCTCAATTTCCTCAGTTCAATTTCTTTAGTCTGTTTGTCTTCTTCCTGAGTTATCCTGTGATTACGCTTCATATACTCTGTGCCAGTCTTCATTTGATCATGATGACTATGCTTGTATTCTGTTATGTTTACTTTTGAGTACTTATTCCGCTGCTACTAGTTATTCACTAAGGAATTTCCTCACCGGCAAATTCCTCAGTGAAGAATTTCATAAAAATCACCTATTCACCCCCCCTCTAGTCGATATAACGCACTTTCATGTTGCAGCATTCTTTACAGACTATCCTATTTAGGCAGATTGCTGTTATGTTTGCATTGTTTGCATATGTTTGCTCCTTTAATGATTCTATTTGAGTATAGGACTATTAAATATGCAGAGGCATTCAGTATTCAATGTTGAATAATAATTTTAGTGATTTGCTACAGTAGAGTATGATAAGGTTTTTGCAATGGTTTATACTAACTTATCTCATGAGTCCTTGTCGAGTTTTGTGTGGATGAAGCTTTTGAGATTTAGGGAGACCGTGATATGAGAGGAATTAAGGAGACACAAAAGCTAAAGCTTGGGGATGCCCAAGGCACCCCAAGATAATATTTCAAGAAGTCTCAAGCATCTAAGCTTGGGGATGCCCCGGTTGGCATCCCACCTTCCTTCTTCAACAATTATCGGTTAGTTTCGGTTGATCCCAAGTTTTTGCTTCTTCACATGATGTTTGTTATTCTTAGATGTCATTTTATTTTTCTTTGCTTGCTGTTTGAATAGAGTACCAAGATCTGAAATTATTAAATGGTAGAGAGTCTTCACATAGCTAAATAATTATTTAACTACTCATTGATCTTCACTTAAATCTTTCGGAGTAGTTTGTCATTTGCTCTAGTGCTTCACTTATACCTTTTAGAGCATGGTGGTAGTTTTATTTTGAAGAAATAGATGAACTCTCATGCTTCACTTATATTATTTTGAGAGACTTAAATAGCTTGGTAATGTGCTTAAAAATCCTAATATGCTAGGTATTCAAGAATAATAAAATTCTCTTATGAGTGTGTTGAATACTATGAGAAGTTTGATACTTGATAATTGTTTTGAGATATGGAGGTGATAATATTAAAGTCATGCTAGTTGAGTAGTTGTGAATTTAAAGAATACTTGTGTTAAAGTTTGTGATTCCCGTATCATGCACGTATGGTGAACCGTTATGTGACGAAGTCGGAGCATGATTTATTTATTGATTGTCTTCCTTATGAGTGGCGGTCGGGGACGAGCGATGGTCTTTTCCTACTAATCTATCCCCCTAGGAGCATGCGCGTAATACTTTGCTTTGATAACTTCTAGATTTTTGCAATAAGTATATGAGTTCTTTATGACTAATGTTGAGTCCATGGATTATACGCACTCTCACCCTTCCACCTTTGCTAGCCTCTCTAATACCGCGCACCTTTCGCCGGTATCATACACCTACCATATACCTTCCTCAAAACAGCCACCATACCTACCTATTATGGCATTTCCGTAGCCATCCCGAGATATATTGCCATGCAACTTTCCACCATCTAGTTCATCATGACACATTCATCATTGTCATATTGCTTAGCATGATCATGTAGTTGACATAGTATTTATGGCAAAGCCATCGTTCATAATTTCTTCATACTTGTCACTCTTGATTCATTGCATATCCCGGTACACCGCCGGAGGCATCCATATAGAGTCATACTTTGGTTTAGAATCGAGTTGTAATCATTGAGTTGTAAATAAATAAAAGTGTGATGATCATCATTCAATAGAGCATTGTCGCAATAAAAAAAAGAGAGAAAGGCCAAAGAAAAAAAAGAAGGCCCAAAAAAAGAGAGAAAATAAATAAAAAAGGGAAATGCTACTATCCTTTTTTCCACACTTGTGCTTCAAAGTAGCACCATGATATAGCGAGTCTCATATATTGTGCTTCAAAGTAGCACCATGTTCTTCATATAGAGAGTCTCATATGTTGTCACTTTCATATACTAGTGGGAATTTTACATTATAGAACTTGGCTTGTATATTCCAATGATGGGCTTCCTCAAAAATTGCCCTAGGTCTTCGTGAGCAAGCAAGTTGGATGCACACCCACTAGTTTCTTTTGTTGAGCTTTCATGCATTTATAGCTCTAGTGCATCCGTTGCATGGCAATCCCTACTCACTCACATTGATATCTATTGATGGGCATCTCCATAGCCCGTTGATACGCCTAGTTGATGTGAGACTATCTTCCCCTCCTTTTTGTCTTCTCCACAACCACCATTCTATTCCACCTATAGTTCTATATCCATGGCTCACGCTCATGTATTGCGTGAAGATGGAAAAAAGTTTTGAAAAAGTTAGAGTATGAAACAATTGCTTGGCTTGTCATCGGAATTGTGCATGATTTAAATACTTTGTGTGGTAAAGATGGAGCATAGCCAGACTACATGATTTTGTAGGGATAACTTTCTTTGGCCATGTTATTTTGAGAAGACATAATTGCTTTGTTAGTATGCTTGAAGTATTATTATTTTTATGTCAATATAAACTTTTGTCTTGAATCTTTCTAATCTGAATATTCATGCCAAAATTAAGAAGAATTACATTGAAATTATGCCAACTAGCATTCCACATCAAAAATTATCTTTTTTATCATTTACCTACTCGAGGACGAGCAGGAATTAAGCTTGGGGATGCTTGATACGTCTCCAACGTATCTATAATTTTTGATTGCTCCATGCTATATTATCTACTGTTTTGGGCAATATCGGGCTTTATTATCCACTTTTATATTACTTTCGGGACTAACCTATTAACCGGAGGCCCATCCCAGATTTGCTATTTTATGCCTATTTCAGTGTTTTGAAGAAAAGGAATATCAAACAGAGTCGAAACGGAATGAAATCAACTAGAGAAGTTATTTTTGGAACGAAAGCCACCCGATGGACTTGGACCCCACGTCAAGGAAGGAATGAGGTGCTCATGAGGGTGGGGGGCGCCCCCCCTAGGGCGCGCCCCCCTGTCTCGTGGGGCCCTCGTGGCTCCCCTGACGTGCTTCTTCTGCCTATATAACTCCATATACCCTAAAACTTTCAAAACATATAGTAGATCGGGAGTTCCGCCGCCAGAAGCCTCCATAGCCACCAAAAGCCAATCTAGACCCGTTCCGACACCCTGCCGAAGGGGGCAATCCTTCTCCGGTGGACATCTTCATCATCCTGGTGCTCTCCATGACGAGGAGGGAGTAGTTCTTCCTCGGGGCTGAGGGTATGTACCAGTAGCTATGTGTTTGATCTCTCTCTCTCTCGTGTTCTTGAGATGATATGATCTTGATGTATCGCGAGCTTTGCTATTATAGTTGGATCTTATGTTTCTCCTCCCCCTCTACTCTCTTGTAATGAATTGAGTTTCCCCTTTGAAGTTATCTTATCGGATTGAGTCTTTAAAGATTTGAGAACACTTGATGTATGTCTTGTCGTGGATATCTGTGGTGACAATGGGATATCACGTGATTCACTTGATGTACGTTTTGGTGATCAACTTGTGGGTTCCGCCCATGAACCTATGCATAGGGGTTGGCACACGTTTTCGTCGTGATTCTCCGGTAGAACTTTGGGGCACTCTTTGATGTCCTTTGTGTTGGTTGAATAGATGAATCTGAGATTGTGTGATGCATATCGTATAATCATACCCACGGATACTTGAGGTGACATTGGAGTATGTAGGTGACATTAGGGTTTTGGTTGATTTGTGTCTTAAGGTGTTATTCTAATACGAACTCTAGGGCTGTTTGTGACACTTATAGGAATAGCCCAACAGATTGATTAGAAAGAATAACTTTGAGGTGGTTTCGTACCCTACCATAATCTCTTCATTCATTCTCCGCTATTAGTGACTTTGGAGTGACTCTTTGTTGCATGTTGAGGGATAGTTATGTGATCCAATTATGTTAGTATTGTTGAGGGAACTTACACTAGCGAAAGTATGAACCCTAGGCCTTGTTTACCATCATTGCAATACCGTTTACGCTCACTTTTATCACTTGCTACCTTGCTGTTTTTATTATTTCAGATTACAAAAACTATTATCTGCTATCCATATTGCACTTGTATCACCATCTCTTCGCCGAACTAGTGCACCTATACAATTTACCATTGTATTGGGTGTGTTGGGGACACAAGAGACTCTTTGTGATTTGGTTGCAGGGTTGCTTGAGAGAGACCATCTTCATCCTACGCCTCCTACGGATTGATAAACCTTAGGTCATCCACTTGAGGGAAATTTGCTACTGTCCTACAAACCTCTGCACTTGGAGGCCCAACAACGTCTACAAGAAGAAGGTTGTGTAGTAGACATCAGTGGGCCTGAGCAGCAACCGCACCGCGGCCCAAGTAAGTAATCCCCTAGCCGAACACACCGTATTTTTATTTATCATGACATCATTCGGAAGAATCGCTCTTTGACCAGGACTGGATAACAAAGGCGAAGATGATCCGGTGTTCGGCCCCCCTTCCTGAAGGCTTGGACAATCCGGTGCTGGAAAAGATGCTCGAGCCAGCACCTCGCCCGGTGCCCTCAAAGTAAGATGAAGGGGGGAATAAAGAGGGTGAAAGTGGGCCTCCACCGCTACCTATTCCAACCGAGGGAATGAGCGCCTCCGTGAGGGAGGATAACCAAGGGGAAGAATCTGACATTCTCTCGCCCCAGGGAATGAAGAGGACTACCTCTGAAGATTCGGAAACCAAGGTTTCCAAACGGGAGAAGAAATCTCCACCAGAGGGTCCTGCCTCGGAGGGTGCTCTTGCCGCACAAATTCCACGCGGGGATCAGCCCTCTAACGAGCTGTAAGTAATCAAAAAGTACTTAATAGTGAAGATATACTACCTTACCTCTGAGGAAAATAACCGAAGCATTTATCTTGCAGTTCGGATCTTAGCCCTTCTCAGCGGAGCTCATCTTCGGGGGATCTTCTTCCGGAGATGATGGAGAGCGAAACGCCTCCCCCGGACTCCCCAGCTCGAGAAGCGGGCGACCTTGAAGTGTCGTCACGGAGCGTTTCTCCTGATCCGGCAAGGCTAGAAGGTAATCCTATGGCCACCCAAAGTCCCCAGTATCCGGCTCTTGAAGAGAGCGATCAAAAGAGTCCGGCACCATCTGGTATGCGATCGGACGTACTGAAGGATCTGCTAGAGCGAGCGACTATCTCATAAGAGCACCGTACATTGATGGGTACGGTGATTGAAAGGATTTCGTCCGCCGAAAGCGGGTTGCATGAAGCCTTTATGAGTCTACTGACGGGCTTTGAGGTACGTAAAATGATATACATTTTTGATAGTACCGCACCTTTTTAGGTGTGCCCTGTGTAGATAGTAGCCCCTGAGACTCTGGTTGTCGTCAGGAACGGCGGCAAACAAAGGATCGTAGTCCCGGGT
The DNA here is from genome assembly GCF_002162155.2 of Triticum dicoccoides. Classification (NCBI taxonomy): domain Eukaryota; kingdom Viridiplantae; phylum Streptophyta; class Magnoliopsida; order Poales; family Poaceae; genus Triticum; species Triticum dicoccoides. Next base: position 111,456,629 of record NC_041384.1, on the reverse strand, counting down.
AATAACCAGACCGCTGTTATGTGCAGGTGGTTGAAGCTCCGGTGGCTAGCCGGACTGATGGTTTTGTCGAACTAAAGCGGCAACTGGATGCGGCAGATGCTGACATCGAGCTTGTTAACAAGCGGCTTGACGAGGCACAAGGTAGGTGATTTTACTAGTAAATGTCACATAATAAGAGCAGCATGATGCCATTATCTTTAATATGTTGTGACTGCAAATGGAGCTGCCACCGTGGAGACCCTTCGGGCGGAGCTTGCCCGAGCCAAGGAGCAAGCAAGGAGTAGTAATGCGGCTGCTTTAAAGGCAGACGAAGAGTTAAGAGCCGAGAAGGCCGCGCATAGCGAGAGCCAAGAAAAAAATGGCCAAGATGGCTGTAAAGTTAAAAGATACTGTCGACCGCTGCCAGCTTCTTGAAGAAGCAAACAGGGCGAAGGTGACGGACCTGGAAAAGGCCACGATGGCGACCAAAGACACCCGCTCTGCAAGGAGAGCGAAGAAGGAGGAACTGCGTGAAGCCGGGGATATTGTGGCTAGGAAGCCCTTTATGCCGCGGAGAAAGTTTGGAGATCCTCGATATGCCCCTCTGGATCGGCTGTGGAGTTCGGCAGACGCATATCTGGACTTGGCGGCGAGTGCTGTCGATGCGGCCGAATACTTCTGAGATCAAACAGATCGTGAAGTGGACAAGCTATTCTGGTCGCAATTTAACGTTCCAGAGCGTCCGCTTCCATTGACTGATCAGCTTGCCGAATGGGCCAAGCTGAATAGATTGTCCAGACTCGCCATGAGGTCTGTTGTGGATCATCTGTGGCCGGAAAGGCCAAAGTCGAACAACTATTTCAGCTTGGTGCAGCAGTTCCTTGGTGCGGTGCCACGCATTAATGCGATGAAGAGGTCGGCGTGCATAGAAGGCTCACGGATGGCCCTTTCCCATGTCAAAACATACTGGGCGGAGATGGATGCCACCACTGTTGCGGCGCAGGGTTCGGCCATCGGCCGAGTGGCTGTCGAGCACTATTTTGAAGAAGTTCTCGAAGGCGCTCGTTCGATAGAGGCCCAGTGCTCGAAGAATATTATTTTTGAGTGACATGTATTCCCATTGTAAAAACTATGTTTTATTAAATTTATCAAGTTGCCTGAAAGTATTATGATGCCTCCTGTGCGGCCGTTTATGTATATATGTATATAACCTGAAAGATTGCAGTCGTCGGCTTCAGCCCCCACGCATATAATGCGGGGGTGTTCGTAGAAGACGCGTGTTCACACTTGATCCAACGTCTTGGTCAATTAAGGAGGTGATAGCGCAGCGAACTAGGCAACCGGACTATAATGCTTTAACACTTTCACTTAGCCAGAGGAGTTTGACAGTGGGGCTACTATATAGCCCCTGGTGGCTCCGCACTCATCAGAATTCGGGGTGTGTACATGCCTAGCCGGGAAACGGCCCTTCGTTAAGGCGGAGGAATCCTGAAGATTCCGGTAGGTCATCGAGTGGTTGACCAGTCTCACGCTATATCATGACAGTCAGTTTTTGGCTTTCTCTACTGAGGTGCTTGTCTGGATGAACCAGGGCACAATCGCAGTAGTTCTCCTGGTGCCGCCTTAGCCGATAGAGTGGAACGTAAGGCAGCAAAACACAGGAGCCGGGCCAACCCAACATTTGACCAAAGACATGATTCAGAGCTGATGCATATAAGGCCAAACTCGCGATGCCGAACACTCCCTAAGGTATTCGGTCTTTATGGTGTAAACCGGGCCTAAACAATGCCCTTTGTAATAAGCCCCTGGTGTCCAAGTACGTGCATTTATTCTGACGTGGCCACATGCCAAGACGTCAACATCCTTCTCAATTGTACTGAGAATCCGAGGGATGTGTATCAACAAGAGACAATAAAAAATGTTTACGCAGGGTCTTCATCTAAAAAGAATCCTTGGAACGGGTCCCTGCTGCACGTCTGCGCCCGTGTCTCCGTTGTGCCGTATCCTGGACGGGTGTAGCACGATGGTCATCTGTAAAAGAGAGGAACTTAGTTGAAAAGTTGTCGTGCAAAAAGGTAGGTTATACTAATGAAACCATGTACAATTCAAGATAAGTAAAATTGAGCCTAATTGCCACGTATTTGCGCGCGTTGAGCCCCTTGTATTGTAATAGGGGTGTGGCCATCAAACCTGTATTAATTACATATAGCTGCGCCGGACTCGTCTAACCGCGTCCGTGGTCTTAACGACCTGTCAAATGCTTTAGTTGGTGAGGCCGTTTAGTGTGCGGCTGCCAAGGCAGCCACACTGTCTTCAGCGCGCAAGGAGCGCTCCATATTTCCATGTACTGTAATGATGTCGCGTGGACCGGGAATCTTAAGCATGAGGGAAGCATAATGTGGAATTGCGTTAAAGCGAGCAAAAGCTTCGCGTCCGAGTAGTGCTTGATATCCACTTTTGAACGGAGCGATGTGGAAGGTTAAATTTTCACTACGGAAGTTATCGGGGAAACCAAATATAACCTCTAGTAGCAGGGATCCCGTGCAATGAGCCTCTGGGCCTGGCGTTACTCCTTTAAAGGTAGTATTGCTGCAGCTTATTTTTGTTGGGTCTATCGCCATTTTGCGGACTGTGTCCTGATATATTAGGTTTAAACTGCTGCCGCCGTCCATCAGGACTCGTGTGAAGTGGTATCCATCAATTATTGGATCTAATACCAAGGCAGCCCATCCTGCACGCCGGATACTTGCCGAGTAATCCCGATGGTCGAAGGTGATCGGTTGGGACGACCAGTGGCAGAACTCCGCAGTGGTAGGCCCTGGGGCATGTTTCTCTAGGGGTGTTGTTTTGTTTCTCCCCTTTATCACATGTAACACGTTGACTGTTTTGACTTCTGGTGGGAATTTCTTCTATTCCCCAGTGCTTTGCTTGCGAGGCTCGTCCTCGTCTTCGCTTGGTGTATCCTTCCCCTTATGTTCGGCGTTGAGCTTGCCGAACTGCTTGAAGACCCAACATTCTCTGTGGGTATGATTTGCAGGTTTACCAGGGGTGCTATGGATCTGACATATTTGGTCCAGAATTTTGTTTAGGCTGGACAATTCATCTCTGTTGCCTCTGGAGGGAGGCTTTTGCTGACCTGGCCGCGAGCTTCTGAATCCGGCATTTACCGCCATGCTCTTCGGGCTGTCTTCTTTATTCAGGCGCTTATTTTTGCTGCATCGTGATTTCTTGTTTCCATCTCTGACTACGGATGTACTTGGGTCGCTGGTGCTGTATCGGGCTAGCCAGCTGTCCTCGCCCGCGCAAAAGTGGGTCATGAGGCTTGTTAATGCTGCCATTGTTCTCAGCTTTTCTTGTCCGAGGTGTCTGGCAAGCCATTCGTCTCGAACACTGTGCTTGAAAGCTGCTAAGGCTTCAGCGTCCGGACAGTCGACTATTTGGTTCTTTTTAGTAAGAAACCTGTTCCAAAGCTTTCGGGCTGACTCTCCGAGATGTTGAGTTATATGACTCAAATCGTCTACATTCGGTGGTCGGACATAAGTCCCTTAAAAATTTGCCCGAAAAGCGTCTTCGAGCTCTTCCGAGCTTCCAATGGAGCTTTCGGGGAGGCTTTTAAGCCAATGCCGAGCTGGCCCTTTGAGCTTGAGGGGTAAGTACTTGATGGCGTGGAGATCGTCTCCTCGAGCCATGTGGATATGGAGGATATAGTCCTCAATCCAGACCCTAGGGTCTGTTGTTCCGTCGTATGCCTCTATGTTTACGGGTTTGAATCCCTCTGGAAATTCATGGTCCAGTACCTCATCGGTGAAACATAGGGGGTGTGCGGCACCCCTGTATTTGTGTGTACCGTGATGTTCAGATGTTTGTTGTGTTGTATTGCATACTAGAGCGCGCTTGTGTGGCCCGTATATGGATCTGGTTGCGTCGCCCTTCTGATGCGAGCCTTCGCATGGATCGTGTACTGGCTTGTGTGCGGCGTATGTTGCCGCTCTATGTTGGTCATGAGGTCATCTATCCGGCCAGATGGCCGTTTTAATTTTTGGTTGCGGGGGATCTAAGGCATCCTCATCGAATTTAGGTAGCAACTTTCGCTTCGGGTAGCTCTTGGTGTGGCGATTACCGCCGTACTTCGCTGCAATGTTGAGTACTTCACTCCATCTAATTCTGAGTGTGTCTTGCGCAGCTTTGAGCCTTTGCTTCTTCTTTTTCAGACTCCTCGCGGTGGCAACAAGCCTTTGATGGGCATTCTGCTGCTCCGGGCGTCTGTCCGGTGTGATGTCGTCCGGACTGTTATCTTCGACGGAGTCGGGTTGTTCGGTTTGATTCTCCGTGTTGCCGTGGTCGGGCGATGGTTCACCCTGCTCTAACGCTGGGTCCATATGATCCTTGTTTCTGCCGAGGCGGGATTTGGACCAGCGCTTATGCTGCCGCTTTGACTGCTTCTCGAGGGAACAACCCTTCGCTGCGTCCTTCCGTTCCTTGTTGTCGTCTTCTTTGGGTGTGTCCACCATGTATACGTCATGTGATGAAGTGGGCGTCTCCCTTGTGAGCAGTGGTTCCTGTTTATCTCCCGCATCGTCGTCCATACCTTCGATGTCTTCGGAGTCGAAGTCGAGCATGTCGGTTAAGTCGTCGATAGTAGCTACTAAGTGGGTGGTGGGTGGGCGGCGAATTTCTTCGTCATCCGCATCCAAATCCTGCCGGACATAGTTCAGCCAGGATTCTCCTGACAAGAAGAGAGACCTTAGTGAGTTCAGTGTGTCGCCGAAGGGCGAGTGCTGAAAAATATCCGCAGAGGTAAACTCCATGATCGGTGCCCAATCGGATTCGATAGGCACGGGCATAGGCGGTTCAGAGTCCGTGGCCAGGGAGGAATCTGGCAGTCCGGCGTCACGGCTCTCATGAAGGGTAAGGTCGATACTCGGCTCGATCGCCGATGAGAGTGCAGCCTCCGTGGCTGGGTCTATCCACCCGTTCATGGATGGCACAATTGGCTCCAAATTGAGGGTCGGAGTAGTCGCCGGTGCAATCTCCCGAACATTGTCGATGGTAGAGCTAAATCATGCTCATCGAGACCGTGTAGCGCACCCGGGAGGGGCTCGAATCCGTCGAAGATCAAGTCTCCGCAGATATCGGCCATGTAGTTTAAGCTTCCAAACCTGACCTGGTGGCCAGGGGTGTAAATTTCGATCTGGTCCAGATGGACAAGCGAGTTGGCCCGCAGTGCGAAGCCGCCGAATACAAAGATCTGTCCGGGGAGAAAAATCTCACCCTAGACTGCATCGCTATCGATGATCAAAGGAGCCATCAAGCCTAACGGCCACGACACAGAGGAACTCTCAATGAAAGCACCAATGTCGGTGTCAAAACCGGCAGATCTCGGGTAGGGGGTCCCAAACTATGCGTCTAAGGCGGATGGTAACAGGAGGCAGGGCACACGATGTTTTACCCAGGTTCGGGCCCTCTTGATCGAGGTAAAACCCTACGTCCCGCTTGATTAATCTTGATAATATGAGTAGTACAAGAGTTGATCTACCACGAGATTGGAGAGGCTAAACCCTAGAAGCTAGCCTATGGTATGATTGTATGTTGTCCTACGGACTAAAACCCTCCGGTTTATATAGACACCGGAGGGGGCTAGGGTTACACAAGGTCGGTTACAAAGGAGGAGATATACATATCCATATTGCTTAGCTTGCCTTCCACGCCAAGTAGAGTCCCATCCGGACACGGGACGAAGTCTTCAATCTTGTTTCTTCATAGTCCAACAGTCCGGCCAATGGATATAGTCCGGCTGTACGGAGACCCCCTAATCAAGGACCCCCTAAAAGCCAAAGCTTGGGGATGCCCCGAAAGGCATCCCCTCTTTCGTCTACTTCTATCGGTAACTTTACTTGGAGCCATATTTCTATTCACCACATGATATGTGTTTTGCTTGGAGCGTCTTTTATGATTTGAGTCTTTGCTTGTTAGTCTACCACAATCATCCTTGCTTACACACCTTTTGAGAGAGCCATACATAATTTGGAATTTGATAGAATACTCTATGTGCTTCACTTATATCTTTTGAGCTTTATAGTTTTGCTCTAGTGCTTCACTTATATCTTTTAGAGCACGGTGGTGGATTTGTTTTATAGAAACTATTGATCTCTCATGCTTCACTTAGATTATTTTGAGAGTCTTAATAGCATTGTGAAATTTTGATGCTTAGATTAATAGTAAAACTTTCTTATGAGTGTGTTGAATACTAAGAAAAGTTTGATGCTTGATGATTGTTTTTGAGATATGGAGGTAATAATATCAAAGTCATGCTAGTTGAGTAGTTGTGAAATTGAGGAATACTTGTATTGAAGTTTGCAAGCCTCGTAGCATGCACGTATGGTAAACGTTATGCAAAAAATTTGAAACATGAGGTGTTATTTGATTGTCTTCCTTAAGAGTGGCGGTCGGGGATGAGCGATGGTCTTTTCCTACCAATCTATCCCCCTAGGAGCATGCGCGTAGTGCCGAGGTTTTTGATGACTTGTAGATTTTTGCAATAAGTATGTGAGTTCTTTATGACTAATGTTGAGTCCATGGATTATACGCACTCTCACCCTTCCATCCTTGCTAACCTCTTCGGTACCGTGCATTGCCCTTTCTCACATTGAGAGTTGGCGCAAACTTCGTCGGTGCATCCAAACCCCGTGATATGATACGCTCTTTCACACATAACTCCTTATATCTTCCTCAAAACAGCCACCATACCTACCTATTATGGCATTTCCATAGCCATTCCGAGATATATTTCCATGCAACTTTCCATCATCATGACACATTCATCATTGTCATGTTGCTTAGCATGATCATGTAGTTGACATAGTATTTGTGGCAAAGCCACCGTTCATAATTCTTTCATACATGTCACTCTTGATTCATTGCATATCCCGGTACACCGCCGGAGGCATTCATATAGAGTCATCTTTGTTCTAGTATCGAGTTGTAATCATTGAGTTGTAAATAAATAGAAGTGTGATGGTCATCATTATTAGAGCATTGTCCCAAGTGAGGAATAAAAAAAGAGAACGGCCATAAAAAAAGAGAAGCCCACCCAAAAAAAAGAAAGGCCATAAAAAAGAAAAGGCCCAAAAAAATGAGAGAAAAAGAGAGAAGGGACAGTGTTACTATCCTTTTACCACACTTGTGCTTCAAAGTAGCACCATGATCTTCATAATAGAGAGTCTCTCATGTTATCACTTTCATATACTAGTGGGAATTTTTCATTATAAAACTTGGCTTGTATATTCCAACAATGGGCCTCCTCAAGTGCCCTAGGTCTTCGTGAGCAAGCAAGTTGGATGCACACCCACTAGTTTCCTTTGTTGAGCTTTCATACATTTATAGCTCTAGTTCTGTTGCATGGCAATTCCTACTCCTTGCATTAACATCAATCGGTGGGCATCTCCATAGCCCATTGATTAGCCTCGTTGATGTGAGACTTTCTCCTTTTTTGTCTTCTCCACATAACCCCCTCATTATATTCTATTCCACCCATAGTGCTATGTCCATGGCTCGCGCTCATATATTGCGTGAAAGTTTATAGGTTTGAGATTGCTAAAGTATGAAACAATTGCTTGGCTTGTCATCGGGGTTGTGCATGATGAGAGCATTCTTGTGTGACGAAAATGAAGCATGACTAAACTATATGATTTTGTAGGGATGACCTTTCTTTGGCCATGTTATTTGAGAAGACATAATTGCTTAGTTAGTATGCTTTAAGTATTATCATTTTCATGTCAATATGAACTTTTGTCTTGAATCTTTCGAATCTGAATATTCATACCACAATTAAGAAGAATTGCATTAAAATTATGCCAAGTAGCACTCCACATCAAAAATTCTTTTTTTTATTATTTACCTACTCGAGGACGAGCAGGAATTAAGCTTGGGGTTGCTTGATACGTCTCCAATGTATCTATAATTTTTGATTGCTCCATGCTATATTATCTACTGTTTTGGACTATATTGGGCTTTATTTTCCACTTTTATATTATTTTTGGGACTAACCTATTAACCGGAGGCCCAGCCTAGAATTGTTGTTTTTTGCCTATTTCAGTGTTTCGGAGAAACAAAATATCAAACGGATTCCAAACGGAATGAAATCTTCGGAAATGTGATTTTCTCATCAGATAAGACCCAGGAGACTTGGACCCTCCGTCAAGAAAGCCACGAGGCGGTCACGAGGGTGGAGGGAGCCCCCCCTAGGGCGCGCCCCCTGCCTCGTGGGCCCCTCGAAGCTGCACCGACGTGCTTCTTCCTCCTATATATATTCACGTACCCCCAAACGATCGGGGACGGAGCCAAAAACCTAAATCCACCGCCGCAACTTTCTGTATCCACGAGATCCCATCTTGGGGCCTGTTCCGGAGCTCCGTCGGAGGGGGCATCGATCATGGAGGGCTTCTACATCATCATCCAAGCCTCTCCGATGAAGTGTGAGTAGTTTACTTCAGACCTACGGGTCCATAGTTAGTAGCTAGATGGCTTCTTCTCTCTTTTTGGATCTCAATACAATGTTCTCCCGCTCTCTTGTGGAGATCTATTCGATGTAATCTTCTTTTTGCGGTGTGTTTGTTGAGACCGATGAATTGTGGGTTTATGATCAAGTCTATCTATGAATAATATTTGAATCTTCTCTGAATTCTTTTATGTATGATTGGTTATCTTTGCAAGTCTCTTCGAATTATTAGTTTGGTTTGGCCTACTAGATTGGTTGTTCTTGCCATGGGGGAAGTGCTGATCTTGCGGTGTCCTTTCCCAGTGACAGAAGAGGCAGCAAGGCACGTATTGTATTGTTGCCATCAAGGATAACAAGATGGTTTTTTTATCATATTGCATGAAACTATCCCTCTACATCATGTCATCTTGCTTAAGGCGTTACTCTATTTTTAACTTAATACTCTAGATGCATGCTGGATAGCGGTCGATGAGTGGAGTAATAGTAGTAGATGCAGGCAGGAGTCGGTCTACTTGTCTCGGACGTGATGCCTATATACATGATCATACCTAGATATTTTCATAACTATGCTCAATTCTATCAATTGCTCAACAGTAATTTGTTCACCCACCGTAGAATACTTATGCTCTTGAGAGAAGCCAATAGTGAAACCTATGGCCCCCGGGTCTCTTTCTCATTATATCAATCTCCATCACTTTATTATTGCTTTGCTTTTACTTTGCCTTTTACTTTTTACTTTGCATCTCTATACCAAAAATACCAAAAATATTATTTATCATCTCTATCAGATCTCACTTTCATAAGTGACTGTGAAGGGATTGAAAACCCCTAAGCACGTTGGTTGCGTTGAGCTATTGTTTTTGTGTAGGTACAAGGGACTTGAGCGTAGCCTCCTACTGGATTGATACCTTGGTTCTCAAAAACTGAGGGAAATACTTACGCTACTTTGCTGCATCATCCTCTCCTCTTCGGGGAAATCCAACGTAGTGCTCAAGAGGTAGCAATGGGCTCTAAAGCCTCGTTGTCGAATTCAGGCAGCAGCTTGCGCTTTGGATAGCTCTTTGTGTGGCGACTTCCGCCGTAGTTTTCTTCAGTGTCAAGCACTTTGTTCCATCTGCTGTTGAGCGTATTCTGTGCGGCCTTAAGCCTTTGCTTCTGCTTCTTCAGGCTCCTCGCGGTGGCAATAAGCCTTCTATGGAGGTTCTCTTGTTCCAAGTGCCTTTCCGGGATGATGTGTGCATCGTCGTCCGGACTGTTCTCCTCTCCGGAGACAGGTTGATGAGCTTTACCCTCGGCATCGCCGTGATCGGACAGCGGCTCTGTGCTATATTCGCCGTCCGCTGGCTCATCCTGCTCCATCGCTGGGTCCACGTGGTCATCGTTTCCTTTGGAGTCGACTGGGGTATTATTCTTTCTTGCGTTGTTATCGCTGTTTTTGCTGAGGCGGGATTTGGAGCGGCGCCTACGTCGTCACTTTGGTTACTTCTCGAGGGGACTATCCTTCGCTGCATCCTCCCATTTCTCGTCGTTCTTTTCTTTGGGTGTATCCACCATGTATATATCGTGTGATGAAGTGGCTGTCCAGCGCCCTGTGGGCGGTGGTTCCTGTTCCTCTCCTGCATCGTCGTCCATACCGTCGATGTCTTCGGAGTCGAAATCAAGCATGTCGGTTAAGTCGTCGACAGTGGCTATTAAGTAGGTGGTCGGTGGGGAACGAATTCCTTCGTCGTCCGCTTCCCACTTGAGACGGACATAGTTCGGCCAAGGGTCTCCTAACAAGGAGAGAGACCTCAATGAAATTAGCATGTCGCCCAAGGGCGAGTGCTGAAAGATATCCGCGGAGGTAAACTCCATGATTGGTGCCCAATCAGATTCGATAGGCACGAACGCAAGCGGTTTGGAGCCTGTGGTCGGGGAAGAATCTAAGGGTCCGATGACACAGGTCTCATAGGAGGTGAAGTTAGTATTCGGCTCTATCGCCGCTGAGTGTGCGGCCTCCATGGCGGGGTCCATCCACCCGTCCTTGGACGGCACGATCTGCCCCAGATTGAGGGACGGAGTAGCCGCAGGTGTGATCTCCCAAAAACCGTCCGACGGCAGAGCTAAGTCATGCTTGTCGTGACTGTGTGGCGCACCTGACATGGGCTCGAATCCGTCAAAGATCAAGTCTCTGCGGATGTCAGCAGTATAGTTCAAGCTTCCAAACCTGACTTGATGGCCAGGGGCATAGCTCTCGATCTGCTCTAGATGGCCAAGCGAGTTAGCCCGCAGTACGAAGCCGCCGAATATGAAGATATGTCTGGGGAGAAAACCCTCATCCTGGATCGCATCGTTGCCGATGATCGAAGGAGCCATCAAGCCTTTATTGTGACGACACAGTGGAACTCTCAATGAAAGCACCAATGTTGGTGTCAAAACCGGCGGATCTCGGGTAGGGGGTCCCGAACTGTGCGTCCAAGGCTGATGGTAACTGGAAGCGGGGGATGCAATGTTTACCCTAGTTCGGGCCCTCTCGATGGAGGTAATACCCTACTTCCTGATTGATTGATCTTGATGATATGAGTATTACAAGAGTTGATCTACCACGAGATCATAGAGGCTAAACCCTAGAAGCTATCCTATGATTATGATTGTTCTTGTCCTACGGACTAAACCCTCCAGTTTATATAGACACCGGAGGGGGCTAGGGTTACACAGAGTTGGTTACAGAGAAGTAGATCTACATATCCGAATCTCCAAGCTTGCCTTCCATGCAAAGGAGAGTCCCACCCGGACACGGGACGAAGCCTTCAATATTGTATCTTCATACTCCAACAGTCCGACCAAAGTATATAGTCCAACTTTCCGAGGACCCCCTAATCCAGGACTCCCTCAACGTCCGAGGGCGCTTTGACGACTGCCCGGTCTGCGTGGTTGCTTTTTCACGGATGCTTGCCAGGTCATGAGTATGCTTGGATCGCCTTTCCCTACGGCTAGGTGGTTCGACCTCTTCTTCATCACTCGGGTCATCACTCTCCTCGTCCTCCTCTTCGTCAGAGTGCCACTCGCCGCTCTCGCCTCCCCCTCTGGATCCTGCTCCTGCTCCCCGTTGGGAATCAAGTACATCTCAGTAAGGGACTGAAAGACAACAAGCGAAACAAAAAGTTAGTCGGTTGACAACAAGTAGTTACATGATAAATCAAGAAAACACTCAGCAATTTAGAGTTGGACCTTGTCTGGTTCATACGAGTTGTCGAGTGGAGGGACTCTCCTAGACCCCTTGGGGTTATCTTTGTTGCTAGTGAAACCCCTCAACCACTTCTCCACCGTATCCTCGTCGACCTCTTATTGGTGGATCCAAGTGGAATCATCAATGCCCGAATACATCCACATCGGATGATCATGAGCTTGAAGCGGTTGAATGCATCGCCTGAGGAAGACCTCCAACAGATCCATGATGGTCACGCCATCACGGACGAGCTGGACCACTCGCTCGACCAGCACCTTCACCTCCGCTTTCTCCTCTGGGGTCACTTTCAAGGCGGAGGGCTTCTCGACTCGAGCCATGGAAAAGGGGGGAAGTCCAGTCGAATGACCTGGAGTCGGCTGGTCTTTGCAATAGAACCAGGTCGACTGCCACCCTCTAACTGACTCGGGAAGAATCATGGCTGGGAAAGTGCTTTTACCTCTCATTTGGATCCCAAGACCCCCACACATCTGGATCACATGTGTCCTCTCATCACTCGGATTGGCCTTTTTGACCGGAGAACGACAGGTGAAGATGTGTTTGAAGAGGCCCCAGTGTGGCCGACCACCCAAGAAATTCTCGCACATGGACACGAATGCAGCAAGATACACGATAGTGTTGGGGGGAAATGATGAAGTTGTGCTCCAAAGAAGTTCAAGAAACCTCGGAATAAAGGGTGGGGAGGCAAAGAAAAACCACAGTCGACGTGGGTGGCGAGGAGCACACACTCACCCTCCCGCGGCCGCTGCTCGGTCTCATCCTCCGAGAGCCGCGCTGACTTGTGGGGAATCAGACCCCCCCTTGTCCAGATCGTCGATGTCGTGCTAACTAATCGTCGACCGAATCCAATCGCCCTGGATCCAGCCATGCGGCAGGCCAGACCTCGACGAAGATCCGCCTGGCTGGACTTCTTCCCCTTCGCCTTCGTCGTCGCCTTCTTCACGTGCTCCAAGGCCACCGTCTTATCCTTCCCCATTGCAGCGAGCGGAGCTCGAACTGAGCGGCGGCGCCGGGAGCAGAGGTGGATGTGGTGGAGAAAACAGAGGAGAAAGGGGAAGAATGGGAACGCACTATGCAAAAAACCCCAATCCGACGCCATATATGAGGTCGTTTCCGAGTTGCTGACCAGTGGGCCCAGGCGATCCTATCAAATGCCGCAACAGTCGCGCGCGCGATACATGGCTAAAAAGGTGGCACCGTGATCAAAGCGGCTCTGCCTAATCCAACCCGATTACTGCGGCCTCCTCCGCCTCGCGCGCTTCCCAAAATCCGAATCCCGCAAGATCCGCGAGCAGCAGAGCAACCTGTGAGACGGAAGATTTTTTCCATATCAACACTCGAAGCTTAGCAGTAAAAGTTCACTCGGCAAAACCAAGAATGGACCAAGGCGACTGAAAAATAAGTTGAAGTCATCATGATTGTTCATTTGATCCCAGTAAAGACGCTTCTGAAGCACAAAAATTGAATCGGAGATATTCTCAACTCCTTCTCCACTCGAGCCCTGAACCATTCGGGGGCTAATGATGAAGCTATGTACCTAGGGTAGGGTCATAGGCCTGACCTAGACACCCTCCCCTAGGACACCACCCTAAAACCAGAAGCATTCAAGGGATAGCATCATCCACTCGACCACGAAGCATTCCACTCGGAAAACTCAAAGTCATTCGACCGTAACAACTATCACTCGACAGACAGAAGATCTAAAGTCACTCTGCATGGCAACGGTCGGACGTTTACTTCATAGACTTAATGGGCATTTATGTCACTTTATTGCTAGCGTTACTAGTAACACCCCCTCTTGATGTACCTTAAACCCCTTGTAACGTGGGCTGGCTGGGGTCTGGGCGCACTCTATATAAGCCAGCCCCCTCCACTGGCATAAGGGTTCGGACCCCCTGTAACACACATACACATAATCTAGTCGACCGCCTCCGGGCACCAAGATGTAGGGCTGTTATTTCCTCCGCGAAGGGCCTGAACTCGTAAAAATTGTGTGTACAACTTTGCCATAGCTAGGATCTTTCCTCCTCATACCTACCCCCATTCTACTGCCAGTCTTAGATCCACAACAGTTGCTACGGGCTTCTAGCAAGAACCGTTCTTACCTACGCATCAAAACCACAACGATTTTTCGTTAAGTGTGTTGTTTTAACCTTCAACAAGGACCGGCCATAGTCAAACTCGATTCAACTAAAGTTGGAGAAACAGAGACACGCCAACCACCTATGTGCGAAGCACGTCGGTAGAACCAGTCTCATGAACGCGATCATGTAATGTTGGTCCGGGCCACTTTATCCAACAATACTGCCGAATCAAAGTAAGATGTTGCTGGTAAGCAGTATGACTATTATTGCCCACAACTCTTTGTGGTCTACTCGTGCATATCATCTACGCATAGACCTGGCTCTGGGAACGTAGCATGCAATTTCAAAAAAATTCCTACGATCACGCAAGATCTATCTAGGAGATGCATAGCAACGAGACGGGGAGAGTGTGTCCATGTACCCTCGTAGACCGAAAGCAGAGGCATTATGTTAACGCGGTTGATGTAGTCGAACGTCTCCACGATCCAACCGATCCAAGTACCGAACGTACAACACCTCCATGTTCAACACACGTTCAGCTCGATGGCGTCCCTTGAGCTCTTGATCCAGTAGAGGGTCAAGGGAGAGTTCTGACAGCACGACGGCATGGTGATGGTGATGGTGATGTGATCCACGCAGGGCTTTGCCTAAGCACTACGACACTATGAGCAGAGGAGTAAACTGTGGAGGGGGGCACCGCACATGGCTAAGAAACAACTGTTGTGCCTTTGGGGTGCCCCCTGCCCACGTATATAAAGGAGGGGGGAGGAGGAGGCCTGCCCAAGGGGGGCGCGCCAAGAGGAGGGATTCCTACTAGGACACCATTCCTAGTAGGACTCGCCCCCTTTCCTTCCAACGAAGAGGGGGAAAGTGGAAAGGAGGGAGAAGGAAAGAGGGGGGCCACGCCCCTCCCCTTGTCCAATTCGGATTGGCCAAGGGGGGCGCGCGCCACCTCCCATGGCCTGCTCCTCTCCTCCACTATGGCCCATTAGGCCCATTAACTTTCCCAGGGGGTTCCGGTAACCTCCCAGTACTTCGAAAAATCCCCGAACCTTATCGGAACCATTCCGGTGTCCGTATATAACCTTCCAATATAACAATCTTTACCTCTCGACCATTTCGAGACTCCTCGTCATGTCCATGATCTCACCCGGGACTTCGAACAAACTTCGATCACCAGAACACATAACTCATAATACAAATCGTCATCGAACGTTAAGCATGCGGACCCTACGGGTTCGAGAACTATGTAGACATGACCGAGACATATCTCCGGTCAATAACCAATAGCGGAACCTGGATGCTCATATTGGCTCCTACATATTCTACGAAGATCTTTATCGGTCAAACGCATAACAACATACGTTATTCCCTTTGTCATTGGTATGTTACTTGCCCGAGATTCGATCATCGGTATCATTATACCTAGTTCAATCTCGTTACCGACAAGTCTCTTTACTCGTTTGGTAATGCATCATCCTGCAACTAACTCATTAGTTACATTGCTTGCAAGGCTTATAGTGATGAGCATTACCGAGAGGGCCCAGAGATACATCTCCAATACTCAGAGTGACAAATCATAATCTTGATCTATGCCAACTCAACAAACACCTTCGGAGACCCCTGTAGAGCATCTTTATAATCACACAGTTACGTTGTGACGTTTGATAGCACACAAGGTGTTCCTTAGGTATTCGGGAGTTGCATAATCTCATAGTCAGAGGAATATGTATAAGTCATGAAGAAAGCAATAGCAATAAAACTAAACGGTCATAATGCTAAGCTAACGGATAGGTCTTGTCCATCACATCATTCTCTAAATGATGCGAGAACGATGTGATCTCGTTCATCAAATGACAAGACATGTCTATGGTCAGGAAACTTAACCATCTTTGATTAACGAGCTAGTCAAGTAGAGGCATACTAAGGACACTCTGTTTGTCTATGTATTCATACATGTACTAAGTTTTCGATTAATGCAATTCTAGCATGAATAATAAACATTTATCATGATATAAGAAAATATAAATAACAACTTTATTATTGCCTCTAGGGCATATTTCCTCCACTACGGGCTTGCATGTATCGTTCACAGAAACCATTGGGTGCTTCGGCGTCGGTGGCTCCCTCGCCTGGCCGGGGCTCACCATTGGTAGAGGGTCACGCTCCCGCCTTGTCTGTGGGAAGGAGAAATGGGCTGGTAGCTTGTGAGTCTCTCTCTCTCTCTCGTCTCGTGGGCTGGTGGTTGGTGGTTGGTGGTTGCTGGCTTGCTGCTGGGCTAGTGGGCTACTCCTGAATTGAGCCTATTGGGCCTATAGCCTGGTATTTCTGTCATATCATATGATGTATATACCTATATACAAATCTTTTGCAAAAAAGAAAAAGAAAAAATGGGTGTACATCGTTACACCCATGCCCCATGGTGGATCGGTCCTTGGTTGCATGATTGCATTGTACCAACGTATTTCATCTTTCACATTTTATTTGTAGAAATTAACATTTTTTCTATTTATATGCTTCATACTTCCTCTGTCCCAAAATAAGTGTCTACAATAAGTGTCTCAACTCTAGTACAAAGTTGAGACACTTATTTTGGGATAGAGGAAGTATTTTCATCTTTTTAAGCTTACATTTGCTTTTCATCAGTTTTAGATGTTTTAAGCAACTATTTATGCATTTTTTGACAAGATCCCCACGCAGCAACGCGTGGGGCATTATCTAGTACTATATAAGAGGAAATATATATCACTCGGGTCAAATTTTTTTCGTACAAGAGGAGCGTAAAAAATCCGGTTTCATCTTTGCCACTTGTATCTTTTTTCGGACCCTGATAAGTGCCACACGTGTGCCACGAAGCAATTCCGCCTTGACGGTTTTGATGGCAAGTTTAGTTACCCAAGGATGGCGACTTTAGTTGTGAAGCATGACAAGTTTCTATTTGAATGACACGTTTTAGTTTTTTTGGGGTTTGTTTGTTTTTAATGGCAATTGTAGTGTAAAAAACTTCAGTGCGGTGTTATTTCGTGACACGTGTGGCACTTCACATTTACTCAGTTTTTAGGTCTTTGCCACCTGTATCTGACAGGCTTTAGAAAGGGCAGTTGTCCAGACATATCCGACTAGCCGGGTAAGGTTAAAATTGCCAGATGGCTCCTGTCGCCTCGCCATGATTGACTGGTCTGTCCGTGGACGAAACGAACGGGAACAGGCCGAGGCCGCGATGGCTACTAGTCGCCGCGAGCGAAGGAGACATGCACGCGCGCGCGGGTGGACGGGCGCGCCCTCCGCCCACTCCACGCCACACTCCCCAGCACCACCAGGCAACGTTGCCTCCCATGCTAAGCAAACGTGCCCGCGCCTCTTGCCCGATCCTCCCCGCTGTACATCTCGCGCCATCCTATCCTATCCCACCTCGTCCTCACCTGCCCGTGCCGTCGCACGTAGCAGCACCCTTCCCGTGTACCGCAGCCCCTGGGTATCAGCCGCTCACACGCGCGCGAGACCCACGCATCGGCACCGGCTGCCCTCCTCGCCACGGCCGGGCCCGGGAGCACGAGGTGGCCGGCTGCAGCTTCGACGGGCGCACGCACGAGGAGCACGCACGGTGACGGGGTCACGGCGCGCAACCTTTGCATGATGGCATGGACTTTCCTCCGTGTCTTTCCATGCACCCCCGTTCATCAATCATCCCGTGGAGTGGACCGTGGTGGACGGCGGCGGGTCTGTGATTTGGCACGAGACCAACACGCCACGGCACGGGTGGTGTGCTGCTTCCGCCTGCCGCCGTGGCTGGCTTTGTTCGCCCGGCTAGGTTACTAAGGTTAGGCACGCGCGGCTTGCAATTGCGAAGGCGTGGAGCGCGAAAAGGTGGGCAGGAAAAGGCGGCGGTTGGTTGGTTTGCTTTCGCCTTTGAGGCCCTTTCCTTTCTTGGAGTAATTAAGGCTTTATTGATTTGTTTGTTCGCTTTGTGTGACAAGTGAGTCGTCCGGATCCTCCAATCGGGCTCCTCCGAACTGGCCCATGACGCGACCCTGTTTGTTTTCCGACGGGAGCCCAGCCAGCCTCACATCACTCACACCACCGCAAAGGCCCCTTTGAGCCGCTTATGTCTAAAAAGAAATGCCGCTGTTCGGAGCGCTGAGGTGAATCAGACTATCAATACGTGATTAATGTGCTTGAAATTAAACGAGTTAGCACTAGGGGCATCTCCAACGCTGACTATTAAACCGCCCGCATACATTCGGACCGCGCGGTATGAACGTGTTGTGCTATCCTACGCGGTCCTGTATCAATCCGCTCGGTGATCCGGGCGTGTTTTTTTCACGCAAACCAGAGACAAAGTGAGAGGTAGGAGGAAAGGGGGCTTGCGGGCGTCCGGACCACTACCACACCCGCTTCTGACTATCTGGCCCATCAAAAACCCTCCTCCCTCACCCGCGCGTTTTCCCGCCCGGCGCCAGCTGCCAGCATTCATGCCGCTGATTGACGCCGGCCCAAAGCGGACGCGGCCTCTCACTAGCGCCGGCATCGAAGCGACGCGCCGTCGCCCACTCCGCGTCCCTGGTGTCCACGCCTGTTCAAAGTCGGACATACGTTTATGACGTGTTTGGTTGCTTGCATTAGGCCTAACCAGGCACGCGTGGGAAGAAAACAGAGGTTGTTTGGTTGCCTGGTGATACGTCTCCAACGTATCTATAATATTTTTTATTGGTTCATGCTATTATATAGTCAATCATGAACATTTTATATGTCTTTTATACTATTTTATATCTTTTTTGGGACTAACCTATTAACCCAGTGCCTAATATCAGTTGTTGTTTTCTGTTTGTTTTTCGTTTTTCAGAGAATCAGTGTCAAGGGGAGTCCAAACACTATGGAAGACGTTTTTTTCTGGACAAGAGAGACCCTGGAAGCTT